>NC_042988.1:16427286-16502112 GCF_901001165.1 Salmo trutta
TCAGTGACTCAGGAGTCTGACAGACTGTAGGCAAAATAGTATGTCACCAAAGTAGCATTACAGCATACAACCCCCTTGTGAGGGTCCTGTGGAAATGTAGTCTAAGCCATGTGATAAACTCTGTTTTGGGGGTCAGGGGTCAGTGTGTGTGCGTGGTTTGGTTTATACTATCCTTCTGGTGACCAGAAGATAGTAAAACAAGGATAGTAAAACAAGGACAATTCTGAGTGGGGACATTTTGCCAGTCCCCACAAGGAAAAGGGCTTTTTTAGGCTTAAGGATTAGGTTTAGGGTTACAATTATGGTTATAATTAGGGTTAGGGTTAGGTTTGGTTTTAGGGGTTTGGGTTAGGGGTTAAGGTAAGGGTTACGGTTCGGTTAAGTGTTGGGGTTAGGTTTAGGGGTTAGAGTAAATAGGATTTTGAATGGGAATCAATGTTTTGGTCCCCACAAGGGTAGTAAAAGCAACGTGTGTGTTCGTGCATGTACTCATGTGGAAAACTTACCCGGTTGTCTGAACTAGGGATCATGGTGTCAGTCATCCAGGAGCCGAACCTTGACCCTGACGCACGGATGGTGATGGGGTTACTGACACCAGTCAACTTCCCACAGCCTGCGACACACACACACACACACACACACACACACACACACACACACACACACACACACACACACACACACACACACACACACACACACACACACACACACACACACACAGCTAAAGGCAACATTTCAGCTGCAGTCCCGTTTTCTGTAAAATCATCAGTTTAGCTCCACATATTACATAAGAATGATCATTTATCTGGACATCTCTAGGCCATTACTGGATCATTTATCCGGGCATCTCTAGGCCATTACTGCATCATTTATCTGGACATCTCTAGGCCATTACTGGATCATTTATCTGGACATCTCTAGGTCATTACTGGATCATTTATCTGGGCATCTCTAGGCCATTACTGGATCATTTATCTGGACATTTCTAGGCCATTACTGGATCATTTATCTGGACATCTCTAGGCCATTACTGGATAATTTATCTGGACATCTCTAGGCCATTACTGGATCATTTATCTGGGCATCTCTAGACCATTACTGGATCATTTATCTGGACATCTCTAGACCATTACTGGATCATTTATCTGGGCATCTCTAGACCATTACTGGATCATTTATCTGGACATCTCTAGACCATTACTGGATCATTTATCTGGGCATCTCTAGACCATTACTGGATCATTTATCTGGACATCTCTAGACCATTACTGGATCATTTATCTGGACATCTCTAGGCCATTACTGGATCATTTATCTGGACATCTCTAGGCCATTACTGGATCATTTATCTGGACATCTCTAGGCCATTACTGGATAATTTATCTGGACATCTCTAGACCATTACTGGATCATTTATCTGGGCATCTCTAGGCCATTACTGGATCATTTATCTGGGCATCTCTAGGCCATTACTGGATCATTTATCTGGACATCTCTAGGCCATTACTGGATCATTTATCTGGACATCTCTAGACCATTACTGGATCATTTATCTGGACATCTCTAGACCATTACTGGATCATTTATCTGGACATCTCTAGACCATTACTGGATCATTTATCTGGGCATCTCTAGGCCATTACTGGATCATTTATCTGGACATCTCTAGACCATTACTGGATCATTTATCTGGACATCTCTAGACCATTACTGGATCATTTATCTGGGCATCTCTAGGCCATTACTGGATCATTTATCTGGGCATCTCTAGGCCATTACTGGATCATTTATCTGGACATCTCTAGACCATTACTGGATCATTTATCTGGACATCTCTAGACCATTACTGGATCATTTATCTGGACATCTCTAGGCCATTACTGGATCATTTATCTGGGCATCTCTAGGCCATTACTGGATCATTTATCTGGACATCTCTAGGCCATTACTGGATCATTTATCTGGGCATCTCTAGACCATTACTGGATCATTTATCTGGGCATCTCTAGGCCATTACTGGATCATTTATCTGGGCATCTCTAGGCCATTACTGGATCATGTATCTGGGCATCTCTAGGTCATTACTGGATCATGTATCCAGCTTAATACTAGTACTGAACATGAACATCATTAGAACGTTGACCATTAATCGCCTGTGTCTCAGCTACCGTAGCTACACTTCACATTGCTCTTGGTGATAGTGTATCATCAATGTGTTGGATTAAATTGATGGTAAAAAGTACTCTGGTGGAAAGGTGGCATCCTATGAACTCTTACTGTTTTTATAATGGTGTTTTCAGAGAGCACTGCTTGACTATTCATTGAGAAAAACAGTAAGTCCTTCATTCTAAATCCAACAGCATCTCAGGTTGTGAACAAATACGTTTAGTATGAAAATATTACAAATGATCTGTATTAGGTTTTTCTTACATTGCCTAGTCAATGTGAATAGCCCTCACAGTATTATGTACATGAAGACTACCTCTAGCCAGTTATAGTAGAGTAGTCCATGCCAAACCAGATGACATTCAATGCTGTTGGGATGTCAGCATCTTTCTATCAGTATAATGTCATCCTGGATCTTTACCTTTATGGATATTTATGGGTCTCCACAGATACCACCCACCCCCCACCACCCTCCGCTCTCCTCACCCAGTTTCTGCATGCAGGAGTGGAGTCTGGTCTCCAGCAGCAGGACCCTGTGTCTCAGCTCCTCATAGTCGTAGGCTCCCATCTCCTCCTGGATGGCCATGAGCACCAGAGACAGGTTCCTCACCTCCTCCCTCACCCGGCTGATCTGACGGGCGTCTGTCTTGTACTGCTCCAACACCGGCAGTAGGGGGAGCAGCTGGGTCACCTTGTCCTTCAACTCCTGCGGGTTGGATGGAGAGAGGGAGAGAGGGGTGACAAAGAGGAAGATTAGATTCAGAAAGAGGAAAAACAGTAGAAAGAGGAGTGAGAGAGAGAAGCCACACATAGCAAACAGAAGGGTGATGGTAACTGACTGCATTCCAATGTCAGAACTTGTTGCCGTTCTCATGACAAATCCCCAAATGTGTTTTCATGCACACTGTTGAACCTGGACTATTGTTTCATTCTCCAATGCATTCTTCCTCATCTGGGGACCTACGCCATCTATCCTATCCTAGCCTCAGCTCCACATCTATGACTGATCTGCTGTCAGGGAGGTGGTGGGGCTGATTTCTCATAGGCCAGTGGTGTATCGATGCAGGGGCAGCAGGAGAGGAGAGGTAGCCTGAGGTAGCCTGCTAAGGTACATCAATGCAGTCCTGTGCTGTGAGGCTGTTAGGAGCAGCAGGCACATCAATAAAACTAGTCCACCACAGGGGGGGCTGTTTTCTCCTTGTTAAGGTTTATCGTAAATCTGGTGATGGAGCAGCTCTCAGCCCCACAGCGTCACATTATAAATCTCATTTTCCCCCGTTCGCCCCGCAAAAATTCCCTCTCGTTAATCTCCCGTGCCCTGCCATCGGCGACGTTGAGCTCCACACATTCATCAGGCTGTCTCACAGAAAGTCAAATGCAGCTTTTAGACTTATGCAGTTTTTTTTCGACCCATTGGATTGTGAATGAGTATTTATTCACATTTGGAAAGCTATTTGAATTTGCATGACTTGGCATATGTTAGTGATATTAAGATATATTGATGAATGGGGGGGGATTTCGTAAACATTGCAGTGACTTTAATAATAAAACGTGTTGAGAGAGAAACAGCACAGGGCCATTCCCCAGGCCCATCCCTGTTGCCGTGCAGAGTCCCAGCAGTAAATCAAGTTTACGCATTAAGAATTTATCAAAGCATCTTTTAATCAAACCATTTTATGGTCCATCTAATATCCGCAGAGTGTAAGAAACGCGTGGAAAGGACCTGCTGATAATGGAGCCTGAGATTCCGCTTGTAGGAAGATAAGGAATAGATAAATGTGAATATATATGGCTGTTAACTGAGAGAGAGAGAGAGAGAGAAAGAGACTTGTGCTTGGTCGTGGGGTTTTAATAATGCAGGAGAGATTGTGCTGAAATTGCCTCCTGTACATGACTCAATTACACTGAAATAGCAGATGAAGATAAGCTATGTGAGTGTTAGTGTGTCATAATGTTGTGTGATGTAGAGGAAGCTGTAGTAAATATACGTTATAAAGCCTGTGCTAGAGTCCAGGATGTTCCTATAGAAAGTTCTTATCAGAAAGTTCACATACATAGTTTAGAAATATGCTTGACGTAGAAACCTGTGTGATTGATTTTCAGGACAGATGAATGGACACGTGCATGTCATGTGCGTTACCTGTAAGCTCTTGGGGTTGAGGCTTCGGGGGTTGTCTGAGGCAGTCTTCAGCTTGACGTCTACAGCCTTCATCAGGCTCTCTGTGTTCCTCACATACTGAAGGTCCCTGTTGGTCCGCAGGTCCAGCAACTCCATGGACTGGGTGATGTTCTGGACCTGTCAGTCAAACACACACATGCTGTTAGACACACAGACGCACAGACGCACAGACAGACAGATAGATACAGAAGCCCCGTTTATACCTGGTTCTAATTTGAGTCATTTGTCCTGATCTTGTCCACATTCCGATTCTGCCCACATTTTTTGACAGGTGTAGACACTCAAAGGACACAGATCATCCTGCCCAACTCCAGAGGTAGTCAAACACACATTGTGTCTGGATATCTTACTAGTGTAGACCGATCTGTACAAAGAAACCATTTAAATCTTCATTATTCCTCCCTCTAAAATCATTGAGAGGTGGCACCATTGACTGACTACATCAATATGTGTCTTACAATAAATAAATGTTATTTTGAAGGAATAGCTGTGAAATCATTTGCATAAATGAAGGGACCAGGAACTCTTGTGACAATGCAGATGGATAACAGACACATTATAATACCATGTGTAGACACATTTCTGGACATGTGGGCACAATCAGTATGTAGACAAGATCAGGACGGATCCATGTTAGCACCATGTATAAACGGGGCTAGAGTCAGACACACAGACTCACAGACAGACACGCAGTCAGACACACAAAATGACATGTTTATTCAGTGGCCTGTGTTTTCCTTTTTATTAAAATGAGTGTGCTGTGCCGTACTCCCAACAGCACTTTGCCTTCACTTCCTCTTATCAGAAGTTAGTTGTGTCTTCCTCCTCTCACCACCAGCTGTCCTGCCCACCCACTGGGACATCTGCCCACTGGAACCACCCACTCACTATACACTCTGCTACTGCTCTATTCCACCCACACACTACACCCACTCTCCCACACACATACTGGCCAGGGTTCAACTGGCCAAACCTTATGTAACTAATTAACAGAATACTTACAACCTCATGCTAATCGCATTAGCCTACGTTAGCTCAACCGTCCCGTGGAAGGGACACCGATCCGGAAGAAGATTAAATATTCATTTGTGTATTAATTTATGTACATTAATTATTATGGAGTTTGTAGTTCATTCAATGTGTGTATTAAAGTATGTACTGTACATGAATTACACTCTATATACAAAAGTATGATTACTGGATTCGGTTATTTCAGTCACAGCTGAGCACAGAGCCATGCAATCTCCATAGACAAACATTGGCAGTGGAATGGCCTTACTGAAGAGCTCAGTGACTTTCAACACCGTCATAGGATGCCACCTTTCCAACAAGTCAGTTTGTCAAATTTCTGTCCTGCTATAGCTGCCCCAGTCAACTTTAAGTGCTGTTATTGTGAAGTGGAAACGTCTAGGAGAGTAAAAATCATCTGTCCTCGGTTGCAACACTCACTACCGAGTTCCAAACTGCCTCTGGGAGCAACATCATCACAAGAACTGCTAGTCAGGGGGCTTCATGAAATGGGTTTCCATGGCCGAGCAACCCCACACAAGCCTAAGATCACCTGTTCTCTGGAGTGATGAATCACGCTTCACCATCAGGCAGTCTGACGGACAAATCTGGGTTTGGCGGATGCCAGGCGAATGCTACCTGCCCCAATGCATACCTCCAACTGTAAAGTTTGGTGGAGGAGGAATAATGATCTGGGGCTTTTTTTTCATGGCAGCGTTTCATGGTAGCGAGGCTCCTTATTTCCAGTGAAGGGAAATCTTAATGCTAGAACATACAATGACATTCTAGAATCTAATGCCCCCGTGCATAAAGCGAGGTTCATAAAGAAATGGTTTGTCGAGATCGGTGTGGAAAAACTTGACTGGCCTGCACAGAGCCCTGACCTCAACCCCCTCGAACACCTTTGGGATGAATTGGAATGCCGACTGCGAGCCATGCCTAATCGCCCAACATCAGTGCCCGACCTCACTAATGCTCTTGTGGTTGAATGGAAGCAAGTCCCTGCAACAATGTTCCAACATCCATTGGAAAGCCTTCCTTCCCATAATAGTGAAGGCTGTTATTGCAGCAAAGGGGAGACCAACTCCATTTTAATGCCCTTGATTTTGGAATGAGATATTTGATGAGCAGGTGTTCACATACTTTTGGTCATGTAGTGTGTATTATGACGCCTCGGGTTGTGTGTGACTGTGTGTAGACATATTCTGTCCTGGCAGGTGTGACAGACAGGTATCTCCATCCCCAGAGAGGCCTTGAGGTAACACTAACATTAGCTAACGCTAACCACAGACTGCTAGCTAGTTCCATATTCCTTCTACTGGCTAGTTTAGATACATGTTCTAGTCAAATCTGCTTCTGCTGTCTGGCGGTCCAGCACAGTGAGTTATGCTGCTCCATATCTCTTCTTTATCACACTGAGGGAGGTGACACAAGCTGTTTAAATGTCTGTCTGTTTAAATGTCTGTCTGTGTCTGTCTGTTTAAATGTCTGTCTGTCTGTTTAAATGTCTGTCTGTCTAAATGTCTGTCTGTCTGTCTGTCTGTCTGTGTCTGTCTGTTTAAATGTCTGTCTGTCTGTTCAAATGTCTGTCTGTCTGTCTGTCTGTCTGTCTGTCTGTCTGTCTGTCTGTCTGTCTGTCTGTCTGTCTGTCACCTGCGGACACCATGACTCGAGCTGGGCCTAGGGCTCGTGATAATTTACAGTTAATTAACATAAACGTGTTTAGCGTCTCCAGGCATCTACACATACAAGCTGTATACAAGCCTCTGATTTGCGCCTTTGGAACATAAAAGTCTAATAAATACAATTAATCTACACCATCACAATATATCCATTATTACTGTAGTCAGGTCTAAAGAAACATGATATGAAGAAAATGTATTTCAGAAGAACTGAAAATGAGTTGGCCTACTGTATGTTATCTTGCTGTGCGCCCATGACATAGACTGTAGCCATGACATAGACTGTAGCCATGACATAGGCTGTAGCCATGACATAGGCTGTAGCCATGACATAGGCTGTAGCCATGACATAGACTGTAGCCATGACATAGGCTGTAGCCATGACATAGGCTGTAGGCTAGTTCAGTTAGGAGGTCACGGTGGTGTGAAAGGCTTATTTGTTCATTATTTTATATTATATGAATTTATAGTATGAAGAATATAATTGAACTTAGCTGAATAAAATAGAAAGGATATTTTTCCCATCCAGGAGAGAGTGGGCATATGAAGTGGCTATGTTGAGCGTAAAAATGATCATTTGCTACATTAGATTTATATGCTAGATTTAGAGTTATTTGGGAACTTTAGTTGTGAATGATACAAACCTTAGAATATCTTAAATCAAAACAAATATGGGCTGCATGATGCGACTATAGGCTATTGATGATTTGAGAAAGTTGCAAAAAGAACTTGAGCTTTGTTATTTGCCTCAGGCTGCACGTGCTGTTCTCTCATCATATTTTCATATTTTCATCCTCCTCTTTTTAGTGGCAACCATCAAACCTCTGCTTTCACACAGGATTGCATATAGAAGGAATGAAGGAGAAAGAGGAGGAGATGGAGACGCACTGTGATGAGATATTCTCTAGCTAAAGGTAATGTGTCAGCCTATTAATTCTGAAAATATAAAAAATGCCCTATTACTAGGCTATTCAAAATAAAATAAAATTCACTATAATTGTAGGCTAACTCTGGAAGCCGCCCTGCACAATCAATTAACCAATAGCATCGCCTAGGCCTATACGTTCTCTCCCAGAATAATGGATAGACATTTTGGAGTGTAGCATAAGGTAACCAGACCATTCAGTATGCATAATACTACAGTCCAAACTCAAAGAATTTGGTGAATTGCTGTCAGAGTGGTTACAGGGACAATAGAGCCCTGAGTACCAGGTCATTAGGACCTGATGGTCGTTAGAGTCCTGAGTACCAGGTCATTAGGACCTGATGGTCGTTAGAGCCCTGATGGTCGTTAGAGCCCTGAGTACCAGGTCATTAGGACCTGATGGTCGTTAGAGCCCTGAGTACCAGGTCATTAGGACCTGATGGTCGTTAGAGCCCTGATGGTCGTTAGAGCCCTGAGTACCAGGTCATTAGGACCTGATGGTCAAGTTAGTGAGTTGGGTACTACCAATGCAGTGCATAAGAGGAGATAACTCAACAATCATGTGGAATTATTACTATTATTATTGTATTTTTTTAGGGGGTAGACCAGCTTTTTTATTGCAGATAGATTGTGGCTTCCATAAATGTAATTGTTTGCATCATTTCCAATCCCCCATATATTTTCTTTGTAAATATATACAGTACCAGTCAAAAGTTTGGACACACGTACTCATTCAAGGGTTTTTCTTTATTTTTACTATTTTCTACATTGTTGAATAATGGTGAAGACATCAAAACTATGAAATAACACATATGGAATCATCCAGTAACCAAAAAACTGATAAACAAATCAAAACATATTTTAGATTTTAGATTCTTCAAAGTAGCCACCTTTGCCTTGATGACAGTTTTGCACACTCTTGGCATTCTCTCAACCAGCATCACCAGGAATGCTTTTCCAGCAGTCTTGAAAGAGTTCCCATACAGTTGAAGTCAAAAGTTTACATACACCTTAGCCACCTTAGCCTATTTGAATATCATTGACACCCAAAGCACCTTGAAAAATTAATGTGTAACAATACTTATCAGAAGTCATGTTGCTTAATGCTGTTTGCCATCGTGTTTCTGTCATCATTTAGAGTTAATGTACTGTATCTTGTTTAATGTCTACCACATGCATTAGTGGTGAGCTTTGGCAGCATGCATTACAATTCAGAGAGAGAGAGAGAGAGAGAGAGAGAGAGAGAGAGAGAGAGAGAGAGAGAGAGAGAGAGAGAGAGAGAGAGAAAAAAAACCCAGGAAAACCTGGCTCCCTGTAGAGGAAAGGCTGTGCAACCACTGCACCACAGCAGAACCTGAGACGGAGCTGCATTTCCTGACAAAATGTCAAAAATATAAAACAATTAGAGAGTGTCATTTCCCCAAATTTGAAACCCTTATTCAAGGTTTCAAAGACCTCTCTGATGAGGATAGGCTACCCATCCTGTTGGGGGAGGACGCAGAGAGCTGTGTGTTGGCAGCGCACTACATTGCTGCCTGCCATAAGTTGAGGGACAGTGTCTGACAGACCAATAAACCTGCACATGTCCTCTACTGTATGATTATTGTTATTGTTGAATGTATGGTTATTTTGACCCTTGGTTATTGTTGTTACTGTTGTCCCGTTGACAATTTTTGATTCTCATTTTTGATTTATTTTTATATTGTAAATATCCAAAATAAGCTTTGGCAATATGTATATTGTTACGTCATGCCAATAAAGTGAATTGAATTGAATTGAATTGAATTGAGAGAGAGAGAGAGAGAGAGAGAGAGAGAGAGAGAGAGAGAGAGAGAGAGAGAGAGAGATCATTCTAATCTGATCGTCTTTCTCTCCACTTTCAATGGGATTGTGTCCTTAATTGCATTGCTCTTCTCTCTCTCTCATTACAATTGACTTAATATGATCACCGCAACAGCCCTAACCGTGACCATGGGTATGGAATTTGTACACCTTTACAAATTATGCTAGATATTGTGGCATTTTATTGTGGTATTTTACAATCTCTGGATAGAATTTAACTTTGTACGGTACATTGTTAGCATATCCTTGGCTGTCTGAGGTGAGGATCATGTCTAGTGTGTTTTAAATGAGGATGTTATATTGGATGACAGAGTGTCTCCATTCAGCCCACCTCCTCCTCCTCTGCTAGGCTCTATGGTATGCTGGGCAGGTGGCTCAGAGACAGAACCACTGACCCCAGGTGTCCTCATTAGTCTGGCCTTTATTAGACAGGAGCGGTAGTCCTTCACAGCTGCTGTCTTACAAGCTCACACACACACCATGCCCACACACACATTTGTGCATTCGTCAAAAAAGTGTGTGTGTGTGTGTGTGTGTGTGTGTGTGTGTGTGTGTGTGTGTGTGTGTGTGTGTGTGTGTGTGTGTGTGTGTGGTCACAAATGTGTGTGTGTGTGTGTGTGTCAGTCAAAAACCTGAGCGGAGGAGACACACAGCGTGAAAGGAAGGGGAAAAGATGGCTATCAGTGTGAATGAGATCAGAGAATTCAGGTGTCTCATTGATCCACTGAGGCTTCCACAGCCCATTCGGCATCTCAATTTACCTCAGCTCTCCTCTTCTCTCAGCACCCTATCAATGTCGGCCTTCCTATCTCTCTCTCTCCCTCCCTCCGCCTCTCCCTCTATCTTTTTCCCACCCACAGACTCCCCTCACCAACCCTAACTCAATACTGCCTCCTGCCAGGCTCCAGGCTACAGTGGTCTAGTATGTACAGTAGAGCTGGAGATGTGTCTATGAGAAGTTAGAGCAGAGTGCCCTGCTGGGGAAAAAGGCCTGGACAAGAGTCTCAGCAAGCCAAATTATTAGCCACAACACAACCGCTGAAACCTCTGGAAGGAGGTGGAGAGTTGGGGTTAGATACACACGCCGACTGACGCGCTCTTGGCATCTATCTGTCGATCGATGCAACTGCAGGACAGCAGAGTCAACACCCATCTCTCTCTCTCTCTGTGTGTGTGTGTGTGTGTGTGTGTGTGTGTGTGTGTGTGTGTGTGTGTGTGTGTGTGTGTGTGTGTGTGTGTGTGTGTGGCCTCTATCTGGCCGTGTTCCTCCTCCTGAATACATAATACCCCTACCTAACCACTAGGCTCTCTTCTAGACCTGAAAGGATCGGTTACGTTGCACCTTATGATTCACCTTGGCTTCTGATTTGCTGGGGTGGCTTAAACCTATCCAATCCTTTCAGACTTACAGGAGAGTCTATGGAGTTTGGAATTCAGCATCCCTCTCCCCAAACCTGTGAGTGTGTGCATGTGTGTGTGTGCATGTTTGTGTATGTTTGTGTATGTGTATGTTTGTGTATGTGTGTGGGGCGCAGGGAGTGGTTGGAGATTGTATTTGCATATTCAGTGCTCTGAGGCCGCTGCCAAGCTATTCCAGCATCTCTCTACATGTTTGAGGATATGTGTTTCACACACAGCTCTGTTAGAGGCAGGCACAAAAACAGATGTGTGTAAATGAGTGCATGCACTCCTGTTTTTTATGCAGGCATTTTTTGCAGGCATTCTATTTCATATGGCTGCTGTGCTGTAGTGTATGAGTGTGGAGAGATGGTGTAGAGAGTGTATGAGTGTGGAGCAAGAGAGCTGGTGTGTTTGACTGTTTATTTAAACTGACATTGTGAACAGTTAGAGTGCAGCTGCAGCATTAGGCTGGCTGCTCAATTTACTGATTTGGTTCATATTCTTTTTCTTCACTGCTTTTTCTTGACTTTGTTTTTCAACCTAATGGATCCAATTGGAACAACGCTACAAGACGAAGGCTCAATGAATCCAATCTTCATGGGTACCTTTTTTTCTAAAGCTACTGCAATCGTTTTGACTAACAAACTAAGTATTCTGACACACAATGTTTGCATGCATGACTGATCAAATCTCAGTGGGATAGAGTGAGTGTGACTATCATAGTGGGACTGTCATAGTGGGACTGTCATAATGTGACTGTTCATCGCTAAGAGTCTAATTGGTTTACTACAGAAGGAGCCAGGGTGTGGATTCGTTTCTATGCCTGCGTCGTGTGTGTGCGTGTGTGTGTGATTGTACCAGACTTGGGTAACACAATGTGTAAGTTGTTGATGGCTGTTACCTTCTCCATGAGCTGGCGGAGCTGCCGACTGCGTGGGTCTCGGTTACACATGTTCTGCGCCGGGGCCACCACTGTACAGATACACTTCCCATCTGCATCCTGAGCTGAACTGTAGATCTGCCAGCCCTCCTCTGGGCTAGGATAGATAGCCTGCATGGAGACACAGAGAGAGGGGGGTGAGTTGGTGATAGAAAGAGAGAGGGGGAGAGCGAGTGGGGGAGAGAGGGAGAATGGAAAAGGGAGAGATGCCGTAAAGAAAAGTAAGAAGAAGAAAGAGAGGAGAGGATGTAGAGAGAGAACAAAATAAGGGGGGAGAGAGAGCGGGGCTTACAAAGTAGAGAAAGGGAAGGAGGGATCAAAGGACTGTGTGAGAGGAGAGCTTCTAATAAGTTTGGACACAGAGAGGAAATAGAGCTGTATTGGGATCGATAGCGCTGATCTTTACCAGAGCACCATGGGAGGGGCTGAAAAGATGGATGTCTCTCTTAATAATCCAATCAGGAGAAGTAGTGTACACACACACACTCAAGTATTGACATACTGTACAGAAACACACACACATGCCTGTAAGAGACACGTACACACACGCAAACATGGCTTTAGTTTAACACACACGGACACAAACCCTCACACAGAATACAAAGTCAATTGTAATGAGAGAGAGAAGAGCAATGCAATTAAGGACACAATCCCATCGAAAGTGGAGAGAAAGACGATCAGATTAGAATGGCTTGGGGGACAGACAGGAGGACTGTGTTTGGAGTATAAAGTAGCAGCCACCCTGGGAGCCAATGTGTGTTCTGTCTCTCTGTGTCTCTCTGTGTCTCTCTCTCTCTCTGTGTCTCTCTGTGTCTCTCTCTCTCTCTGTGTCTCTCTGTGTGTCTCTCTCTCTGTCTCTCTGTGTCTCTCTCTGTGTCTCTCTCTGTGTCTCTCTGTGTCTCTCTTCTCTCTCTCTCTCTCTCTCTCTCCTCTCTCTCTCTCTCTCTCTCTCTCTCTCTCTCTCTCTCTCTCTCTCTCTCTCTCTCTCTCTCTCTCTCTCTCTCTCTCTCTCTCTCTCTCTCTCTCTCTCTCTCTCTCTCTCTCTCTCTCTCTCTCTCTCTCTCTCTCTCTCTCTCTCTCTCTCTCTCTCTCTCTCTCTCTCTCTCTCTCTCTCTCTCTCTCTCTCTCTCTCTCTCTCTCTCTCTCTCGTAATGCATGCTGCCAAAGCTCACCACTAATGCATGTGGTAGACATTAAACAAGATACAGTACATTAACTCTAAATGATGACAGAAACATGATAGCAAACAGCATTAAGCAACATGACTTCTGATAAGTATTGTTACACAATCATTTTTCAAGGTGCTTTGGGTGTCAATGATATTCAAATAGGCAGTAATATCTTTATGTCACAGTGGCCTGTACTGTGAGCAATATTCCTGTCTGTACTCTATTATTCCACCTTTACATCATCAAGTTGCACAGAGTTTCCTGCAGCTCAAACTCTCTGTTCTCTAGTCTGAGGCTACTCTCTCTCTCTCCGTCTCTCTTGCTCTCTCCGTCTCTCTACCTCTCTCCGTCTCTCTCCCTCTCCCTCTCTCCTTTCCCTTCCCTTCTCTCTGTCGGCTGCCTAAATGAGAATTAGGGTGGAGTATGTGCGTGTCTGATCAGTCTGAGACACAGAGAGGAGAACGGATGGGATGTTGGGCCTGGCTCGCAGTCGCCGTTCCAATTCCTCCAAAAGGTGTTTGATGGGGTTGAGGTCAGGGCTCTGTGCAGGCAAGTCAAGTTTCTCCACACTGATCTCGACAAATAATTTCTGTATGGAGCTTGCTTTGAGCACAGCGGAATTGTCATGCTGAAACAGGAAAGAGCCTTCCCAAACTGCTGCCACAAAGCTGGAAGCACAGAATCGTCTAGAATGTCATTGTATGCTGTAGCATTAATATTTCCCTTCACTGGAACTATGGGGCCTATGCCAAACCATGGAAAACAGACCCAGACCATTATTCCTCCTCCACCAAACTTTACAGTTGGCACTATGCATTGGGGCAGGTAGCGTTCTCCTGGCATTCGCCAAATCCAGATTCGTCTGTCGGTCTGCCAAATGGTGAAGCGTGATTCATCACTCCAGAGAACGCGTTTCCACTGCTCCAGAGTCCAGTGACGGCAAGTTTTACACCCCTCTAGCTGACGCTTGGCATTGCGCATGGTGATCTTAGGCTTGTGTGCTGCTGCTCGGCCAAGGAAACCCATTTCATGAAGCTCCCGAATGAACAGTTATTGTGCTGACGTTGCTTCCAGAGGCAGTTTGGAGCTCAGTAGTTAATGTTGAAACCGAGGACAGACGATTTTTACCCGCTTCAGCACTCGGCGGTCCCTTTCTGTGAGCTTGTGTGGCCTACCACTTCGCAGCTGAGCCGTTGTTGCTCCTAGATGTTTCAACTTCACAATAACAGCACTTGACCGGGGCAGTGCTAGCAGGGCAGAAATTTGACAAACTGACTTGTTGGAAAGGTGGAATCCTATGATGGTGCCACGTTGAATGTCACTGAGCTCTTCAGTAAGGCCATCCTACTGCCAATGTTTGAATATGGAGATTGCATGGCTGTGTGTTCGATTTCATACACCAGTCAGCAACGGGTGTGGCTGAAATAGCCGAATCCACTAATTTGAAGGGGTGTCCACATACTGACTACACCGGCCACGAGAGTGCATCCTCCATCATGCGCATGCTGATTTTGTCCATCCACATCTTACAAAATCATGTTTCTTTACTCCGACTTTTATCACTAGAAAAGCTGGGCATCTAGCAATCCCGTTCTGAGCCAATACATTCTAACATATAATAAATACATTTAATTTATGCTATTGCAAAAAATGATCACAATTATGCTCTTGGAGTTTTTTGTTAGTTATCAACGATTAATATCTCCTCGTTCATCTTCAAATACCCACGTGGGGTTGGATGCTCCTGAACACCAATGAGTAGAATGGAGAGGCTGGACATTAAGTGTCTCAAATAGAACCAAGATCTAGTTTAGCGCTTGGCTGCACAGACACTGCGCACGTTCACGGCCCGAGTGGTGTGGCTGAAATGACTCAATAACATGTGTGTACATTTATTTTGCACCGCTTGTGCACGCAGTGTGGCCGGTGTGGTTTGCATGTTACTGATCCGTTCCTATTTTCAGTATTCCTCTGCCTAAATGTCAGATCAATTATAGGGCTGGGAATTGCCCGGGAACTCACGAAACGATATTATCACGATGCTTAGGTGCCGATACGATATATATTGTAATTCTCACGATTCTGTATGTGTTGCAATTTGATACTGTGATTTTATTGTGTTTCGATGTTCCAAACATATTGTTCACCAATATGCAGAGGGACAAGAGAGAGCCAAGAGAAAACGAGTTTTGATCAGTCATGGAAATAAAAGTGCTGAAAACAAATTGGCTCCCTATTTAAAAAGATGATGGAGAAATACTAGAGTTTGGTGCAGGTACAGCCAATTAGCGCAAAAATACTACTGCGATATTGTCAAAATAATACAATATATTGTGTGAATAAATATCCCGATATGTAACTGTATCCATTTTTTCCCCGTCACTAGCATTAACACTACAAAGCAAGGTTTCCCTCCCTAAAAATGTATTTAAAGTAGGCCAATACTAACAAGCAAATATCTCAATATGAAACTGTGTCCATTTTTCCCCCGTCACTAGTCATTAACACTACAAAGCAATATGCAAAACATTAGGCGCAGTAATATTACACACAGCACATAATGCAGCCTACCATACATGCTCCAGCTGTATATAATCAGCCTGATGAACATGAAATGAATATGCAAAACATCTGGTGCAGCAACACATGTACAACACATGTACAACACATGCTCCACCACTGCCCTCATATCCTCTTATCGTCACATCTTCACACATATGGTGACTATGTTCTCCAGCCAATTCACTGGTGCTGAGAAGGTTCATGCAGAGTGAGACATCTCCTGTTCATTAATGTTTCATAACACTGACTTTTAAATGAAGAGCTTATTAAAATCAGACCCAATTTCATTACCACCCACCTATTACTTGTGGAAGTAATTTCCCTCATCTCCCCGTAATGGCAGAGGAGGGAGCAGGTGGCTGCAGGGGGAGCAGAGGAGAGGAGGAGGAAACTTGGGGTAGAGGTGCAGCTGCACTAATTTGTCTCGCAGCTTCGGGAGCGCAGATACTGTCAATATACGTGCACACACACACACACACACACACACACACACACACACACACACACACACACACACACACACACACACACACACACACACACACAGGAGCTGCAGATCTATATCCATGTAAACATCAGCCCCCATAAGCAGCAGAAGTGGTGTGTAGGAGTCTGATCTAAGTGAGTTGACATTTTGTTACACAACACCCACTTATTTATGTAAATATGATTGTTATTAAATTCCCTCTCCCGGGACAAGAACAGGCAAATTTACAATGGTTCATCTAGCATCTGTACACATAGTACACGCTCACACCATGCATGCATGCTCCCAGCCTCTCATTAGCATTTTAACAGCAATCTCCTGAGCATCAAGGGAACAGCTATAAGCTTCAAATGCCAAGCTTGAATAGTATCTGACTGACTGAAACAGACAGACAGACAGGGAGTTGAATGGAGAACTGTGTATGTAGTACAACATGTATGTTAACTTAGGCTTTATGATAAAAGAGCTCTGAATCTACTGAACATTCAGCAAGGTTTAAAGAGGCAGCAAAGCAAGTCCTGACTATAATCCTATTCTCCCACAGTCGACACAGTCACAGACAGATCCAGACGGGTGTTTGAGGAGAGGAGAGAGGTGCTGCTGGTGTCCCAGAAATGGCTCCATTAGGAGCTGCAGATGACATAGAATATGTAAAGCGGCAGATTTGGGGATGTCACAGTCAATGCTGCCATGCGAAAGCCCATTAAAGAGATGACAGCGGTAATAAAAACAACGGGGGATGGGGGATTACAAATCAAATGGGTCTTAGTCACTAAAATGAAAATTACATTGCTCTTAAGACGTCTGACCTGCCCCCTCCACATGAATCATCACTAGGATCTCTCCTCTCTCTCCGGGCGGCTCTATCAGACCTGGGTTCAAATAGTATTTGTTTTCTTTTGAATGCTCAAACGGTGCTTGATTAAGCTCGTCTGGCATAATGGAACCAATGGAGAAGGCCCAAAAGTGCAAATCCCACCCATCTGGCACTCCAGACAGTCTCAATTAAATACTCTAAGTATTTTAAAGGAAACCCATACTATTTAAACCCGGGTCTGCCACACCATCACAGCACGCCATTCTCTCTCCACCAGCCATCCTGCCATGCTAGATTGACAGAGAGATACTAAGACAGAGAGTGAAGGAGGTAGAGAGGGACATGCGGTTAAAGAAAGGCTGACAGAGAAAATAGGAAAAGGGTCTAATTTCAGTGAGAGGGAAGCAATTTCCTCTGGCTGCTGAGCCTGTGGCTTGTCTCTATCTCTGTCTCTATCTCTGCACAGTCAGAAGAGTGAGTGACACATTCAGTACCATACCTGCTGGAGGTGGGGAAGAGGAGAGGTGAGATGAGGAGAGGTGAGATGAGGGGAGAAGGCTGAATTCTTTGTGGCCATCACTGAGCTTATTCATCATTGAGCTATGGTGATTGTGTTGCTTTCTAACCTCTAAACATTGTCCTAAAGAAAAACTGTTAGCTGAGTTTAGATTGAGATTGAACACTAGGAGCTGAGTGGATAAACAGACGAGTGATCAATGATCAGGTGAATGACCAATGAGGAGATAGGTAATCAATGGCCAAATAAGTAACCAATGATCAATCTTTGATCACAGACTGACCAATGACCATAAAGACTGATAAATTGAGAACTCAACAGACCTGTGGGTGATGTCACAGTGTCTCTATCAAGGTGACCCAATCTCCTGCAGTACCACCACCCTGCCACTGGCATCTCTACCTCCTCAAACCTCTACTAAATTCAGCCAAAAAATAAACATCCCTTTTCAGGACCCTGTCTTTCAAAGATAATTCGTAAAAATCCAAATAACTTCACAGATCTTCATTGTAGAGGGTTTTTAACCCTGTTTCCCATGCTTGTTCAATGAACCATAAACAATTAACGAACATGCACCTGTGGAACGGTCGTTAAGACACTAACAGCTTACAGACGGTAGGCAATTAAGGTTACAGTTATGAAAATTTAGGACACTAAAGAATCCTTTCTACTGTTTCTGAAAAACACCAAAAGAAAGATGCCCAGGGTCCCTGCTCATCTGTGTGAACGTGCCTTAGGCATGCTGCAAGGAGGCATGAGGG
The DNA here is from genome assembly GCF_901001165.1 of Salmo trutta. Classification (NCBI taxonomy): domain Eukaryota; kingdom Metazoa; phylum Chordata; class Actinopteri; order Salmoniformes; family Salmonidae; genus Salmo; species Salmo trutta. Next base: position 16,445,746 of record NC_042988.1, read on the forward strand.
CTGCAGATGTGGCCAGGGCAATGAATTGCAATGTCCATACTGTGAAACGCCTAAGACAGCGCTACAGGGAGACAGGACGGACAGCTGATCATCCTCGCAGTGGCAGACCACGTGTAACAGCACCTGCACAGGATCGGTACATCCGAGCATCACACCTGCGGGACAGCTACAGGATGGCAACAACAACTGCTCGAGTTACACCAGGAACGCACAATCCCTCCATCAGTGCTCAGACTGTCCGCAATAGGCTGAGAGAGGCTGGATTGACGGCTTGTAGGCCTGTTGTAAGGCAGGTCCTCACCAGACATCACTGGCAACAACGTCGCCTATGGGCACAAACCCATCGTCGCTGGACCAGACAGGACCGGCAAAAAGTGCTCTCCTCTGACGAGTCGCAGTTTTGTCTCACCAGGGGTGATGGTCGGATTCGCGTTTGTCGTTGAAGGAATGAGCGTTACACCGAGGCCTGTACTCTGGAGCGGGATCGATTTGGAGGTGGAGGGTCCGTCATGGTCTGGGGCAGTGTGTCATAGCATCATCGGACTAAGCTTGTTGTCATGGCAGGCAATCTCAACGCAGTGCGTCACAGGGAAGACATCCTCCTCCCTCACGTGGTACCCTTCCTGCAGGCTCATCCTGACATGACCTTCCAGCATGACAATGCCACCAGCCATACTGCTCGTTCTGCGTGATTTCCTGCAAGACAGGAATGTCAGTGTTCTGCCATGGCCAGTGAAGAGCCCGGATCTCAATCCCTTTGAGCATGTCTGGGACCTGTTGGATCGGAGGGTGAGGGCTAGGGCCATTCCCCCCAGAAATGTGTGGGAACTTGCAGGTGCCTTGGTGGAAGAGTGGGGTAACATCTCACAGCAAGAACTGGCCCATCTGGTGCAGTCCAAGAGGAGGAGATGCACTGCAGTACTTAATGCAGCTGGTGGCCGCGCCAGATACTGACTGATACTTTTGATTTTGACCCCCCCCCCTTTGTTCAGGGACACATTATTCCATTTCTGTTAGTTACATGTCTGTGGAACTTGTTCAGTTTATGTCTCAGTTGTTGAATCTTGTTATGTTCATACAAATTTTTACATATGTTAAGTTTGCTGAAAATAAACGCAGTTGACAGTGAGAGGCCGTTTCTTTTTTTGCTGAGTTTATATCTCAACAGCTATCCACCGCCTCACCCATCAGCTCACAGCCAGCCTCATTACCAGTCGAGCCCCAATGAACTAACTACAGTGGGGATTAACCAATTAGGTGTTAGTGGCTGGGCTACACTGCGGGCTCAAGCCTGCAGGATTGACTTCCTCCAGTGTTTCATTAGGCCGACCCTGGAGCGGAGCAGAGCTGAGCTGAGCGCTGTAAAGCCGGGATAAATGAGATTATAAATCAACAGCTCCCCACTTTACGAGCGTGACGGGAAGTCTATTACAACTTTCATAAGCAGAGAGAGAGAGGAAGAGAGAGATTGGGTCTGAGAGAAGGGCAGGAGGGGATAAAAAGGGGTCTGAGAGAGGAATTTGAAGAAGAGAGACAGCGAGTCAGAGAGGGAGATGATGGACAGATGAAAGAGAGAATAGGGGTCTCCAAGCCTGGAGTACAGCAGTATTCTATTTGAGGGAAAGTAAGCAGTATGTGTGTCTCTCTGCAACATGATGTAGCCTGCTTGGTGTTTTCGTCTTTAGCCGCTGCCTGCCCAGCGATGCCCACAGCCAGGCAGGAAACATCTGTCTATCTGCTGGGTTACAAACACTCCAGCTCCACTCCACTCTGTTATGCATAATTATGTCATGGCCAAAAGATCACCTGAACCTCTCACTCATTACCGGCCTGCCATGATGAGCTAGTACACACACACACACACACACACACAAACACATACACACACACACACACACACACACACACACACACACACACACACACACACACCTGAAATGAGCAGTAGTCCCACAACCCCTGAATGTATGCAGGGCAGCTGCTGGTCTTAAATATAACTCAATGAAGAATCACACAATCACAGCAACACAGCAGCAGGGCCCCTGGTCTCCCCATGCAGTCCAGAGTAAAACTGATTACCACAATCAGCACAGCATGGCTACTGGTCAATAATATGACTCATAAACTCATCACTCTCTTCTCTCCCTCCTCCTCCTCCCTCCCTCGGTCCCTCTTTAAAGGTCCCTATTGCTTCTACACTCTATCCTTATGTGCCTCTTGTGCCGATAGATCACCCTCCCTCTCTCTTTCTCTTTCTCTTGCTCCTGTCACGTACTGCTCTCTCAGTGGAAGGGCCTGAAGTGCTATTAAGGCAGATGGCTTTGCTCTTGTCTATAAAATGGTGTCGGAGTGTAACTTGTCCTGCCCTTTCTTACCCTGACCAGCCTGGCACCAGGCCCTGGCACAACCATACAGAGTCCTGGTGAGGAAAACGGGCCAACTATACATCCTGTGTTAGTGAACTATCTCCTTCTGAAATGAACACCCGCAACCATTGGTAAAGTAAGGACAGGAAGGGAATACATGAATAAAAACAATACTCCCTTCACAGAACAGCGCAAACTGGCTCTAACCAGAATAGAAAGAGGAGTGGGAGGCCCCGGTGCACAACTGAGCAAGATGACAAGTACATTAGAGTGTCTAGTTTGAGAAACAGACGCCTCACAAGTCCTCAACTGGCAGCTTCATTAAATAGTACCCGCAAAACACCAGTCTCAACGTCAACAGTGAAGAGGCGACTCCGGGATGCTGGAGTCACTCTGTCCAGTGTCTGTGTTCTTTTGCCCATCGTAATCTTTTCTTTTTATTGGCCAGTCTGAGATATGGCTTTTTCTTTGCTACTCTGCCTAGAAGGCCAGCATCTCGGAGTCGCCTCTTCACTGTTGACGTTGAGACTGGTGTTTTGCGGGTACTATTTAATGAAGCTGCCAGTTGAGGACTTGTGAGGCGTATTTTGGTAAGACAGATCTTCCAAAGGTGGGGGAGTGGCAATCTTTACCAAGGATCACCTTCAGTGCTCGGTTGTCTCCACCAAGTCTGTCCCCAAACAATTTGATTTGCTGGTTTTAAACATTAAACTTTCAAATAGCTCTTCGTTGACTGTTGCTGGGTGTTATCGTCCTCCATCAACAGTGGCCTCGCCCCTACCTGCACCCTACCTGCCCGAAGCTCTCTCCTGGCCCCTTACACTAAGTCTGAATTTGTCCTGCTAGGTGACCTAAACTGGGACATGATTAAACCACCTGACCAAGCCCTAAAGCAATGGGACTCCCTAAATCTTTCTCAGATTATTACCAATCCCACAAGGTATGACTCCAAACACCCAGAAAAGGCTACTCTCCTGAATGTTATCTGTAATGACCTTAGTTATCACTGTTTTACAGCCTGTGTTCGTAATGGCTGCTCAGTGAAATGACCTGTCCTGATTTCTCATAGACACTTGCTAAAAAACTTTAATGAGCAAGCCTTCCTTCATGAACTGGCCTCTGTAAAATGGTATAGAATCAGCTTGATCCCCTCTGTCGAAGACGCTTGGACCTTCTTTTTTTAATATTTTCAGCGGTATTGTTAACAAACATGCCCCCATAAAGAAAATGAGAATTAAAAACAGGTTCAGCACCTGGTTCAACCATGATTTTGCAGAGTTACTCCATCTCAAGAATTGCATTTGGCGAAAGGCTCAGCACACGCATACTCAGGCTGACTTGCTCTCGTTCAGGCAAATGAGAAATAAGTGCACTCAGGCTATCCAGGAAGGCCAAAGTTATTTACTTTAAGGAGCAGTTCTCTCTCTGTGGTCTAACCCCAAGAAGTTCTGGAAAACAGTTAAAGACCTGGAGAATAAACTCTCCTCCTCACAGCTGCATATGTCCCTTAATGTTGATGATGTGGTTGTTACTGACAAGAAGCAGATGGCTGAGCTCTTTAATCACCACTTCATTAAGTCAGGATTCCTATTTGACTCAGTCATGCCTCCTTGCCTGTCCAACATTTCCTCATCTCCCACCCCTTCTAATGCGACTATCCCCAATGCTTCTCCCTCTTTTTCCCCTGCACAGCTACAAGCTTCTCCCTGCGGGCAGTCACTGAGTCCGAGGTGCTAAAGGAGCTTCTTAAACTTGACCCCAAAAAACCATCTGGTTCAGATGGCTTAGACACTTTCTTCTTTAAGGTTGCTGCCCCTATCACCGCCAAACCTATCTCTCCTTTCTGGGAAGGTTCCCATTGCTTGGAAGGCAGCCACGGTTCATCCTTTATTGAAAGGGAGAGATCAAGCTTATCCTAACTGTTATAGGCATATTTCTATTTTGCCCTGTTCATCAAAAGTGTTGGAAAAACTTGTCAATAATCAACTGACTGGCTTTCTTGATGTCTATAGTATTCTGTCGGGTATGCAATCTGGTTTCCACTCAGGTTATGGATGTGTCACTGCAACCTTAAAGGTCCTACATTATGTCACCATTGCCCTTGATTCTAAGCAATGTGGTGCTGCTATTTTTATTGACTTGGCCAAAGCTTATGATACGGTAGACCATTCCATTATTGTAGGCCGGCTAAGGAGTATTGGTGTCTCTGAGGGGTCTTTGGCCTGGTTTGTTAACTACCCCTCTCAAAGAGTGCAGTGTATAAAGCCAGAAAATCTGCTGTTTCAGCCACTGCCTGTCACCAAGGGAGTACCCCAAGGCTCGATCCTAGGTCCCAAGCTCTTCTCAATTTACATCAATAATATAGCTCAGGCAGTAGAAAGCTCTCTCATCCATTACTCTGAAGATTATACAGTATTATACTCAGATGGCCCCTCCCCGGATTTTGTGTTAAATGCTCTACAACAAAGCTTTCTTAGTGTCCAACAAGCTTTTTCTACCCTTAACCTTGTTCTGAATACCTCCAAAACAAAGGTCATGTGGTTTGGTAAGAAGAATGCCCCTCTTCTCACAGGTCTTATTACTACCTCTGAGGGATTAGAGCTTGAGGTAGTCACTTCATACAAGTACTTGGGAGTATGGCTAGACGGTACACTGTCCTTCTCTCAGCACATATCAAAGCTGCAGGCTAAAGTTAAATCTAGACTTGGTTTCCTCTATCGTAACCGCTCCTCTTTCACCCAAGCTGCCAAAATAACCCTGATTCAGATGACCATCCTACCCATGCTAAATTACGGAGATATCATTTATAGATCGGCAGGTAAGGGTACTCTCGAGCGGCTAGATGTTCTTTACCATTCGGTCATCAGATTTGCCACCAATGCTCCTTATAGGACACATCACTGCACTCTACACTCCCCTGTAAACTCGTCATCTCTGTATACCTATCTCAAGACCGACTGGTTGATGCTTATTAATAAAACCCTCTTAGGCCTCACTCCCCCCTATCTGAGAAACCTACTGCAGCCCTCATCCTCCACATACAACACCCAGTCTGCCAGTCACATTCTGTTAAAGGTCCCTAAAGCACACATACCTGGGTCGTTCCTCTTTTCAGTTCGCTGCAGCTAGCGACTGGAATGAGCTGCAACAAACACTCAAACTGGACAGTTTTATCTCAGTCTCTTCATTCAAAGACTCAATCATGGACATTCTTACTGACAGTTGTGGCTGCTTTGTGTGATGTATTGTTGTCTCTACCTTCTTGCCCTTGCCCCCGTCTTCGCAGGAGGCCTTTTGGTAGGCCGTCATTGTAAATAAGAATTTGTTCTTAACTGATTTAAATAAATAAAACAATTAAATAAATAAAAGTAGTGATGGACTGTCATTTCTCTTTGATTATTTGAACTGTTCTTGCCATAATATGGACTTGGTCTTTTACCAAATAGGGTTATCTTATGTATAGCACCCATACCTTGTGACAACACAACTGATTTGCTCAAATGCATTAAGAAGGAAAGAAATTCCACAATTTATTAACAAGGCACACCTATTAATTGAAATGCATTCCAGGTGATGACCTCATGAAGCTGGTTGAGAATGTAAGTGTCACGTCCTGACCAGTAAAAGGGGTTATTTGTCATTGTAGTTTGGTCAGGGCGTGTTTGTTTTGTGTATTTTGGTGTTTTTGGTTTGTGTTCTATATTTTCTATTTCTATGTGTATATCTAGTTTTCTATTTCTATGTTGGGTTTTTGGCAATGACCTCCTATTAGAAGCATCTGGTTGTCGTTGTCTCTAATTGGAGGCCATATTTAGTTGGGTTTGTTTTCACTTGTGTTTTGTGGGTGGTTGTTTCTAGTATAGTCTGTGCACCTTACTGGACTGTTTTCGTCATCAGTTTATTTTGTTTAAGTGTTTTCTTTAATAAAGAAAGAAGATGAGCACTTTACCCGCTGCGTTTTGGTCCAATCCTTACGACGCCTATGACAGTAAGGGAAGAATTTCTACGACAAGAGAATGCCAAGAGTGTGCAAAGGTGTCATCAAAGCAAAAGTTGGCTACTGTGAAGAATCTCTTATTTGTTTAACACTTTTTTGTTTACTACATAATTTCATGTGTGTTATTTCATAGTTTTGATGTCTTCACTATTATTCTACAATGTAGAAAATTGTCAAAATAAAGAAAAAACCTTGAAGGAGCATCCAAACCTTTGACTGGTACTGTATATATATTTATACTGAGTGTACAAAACATTAGGATCAAGCTCTTTCCATGACATACTGTAGACTGACCAGGTGCATCCAGGCAAAAGCTATCATCCTGTATTGATGTCACCTGTTAAATCCACTACAATCAGTGTAAATAAATGGAAGGCGAGAGGTTAAAACCTCACTAGGGTAGGGGGCAGCATTCGGAATTTTGGATGAAAAGCGTGCCCAAAGTAAACTGCCTGCTACTCAGGCCCAGAAGCTAGGATATGCATGTAATTGGTAGATTTGGGTAGAAAACTCTAAAGTTTCCAAAACTGTTAAAATAATGTCTGTGAGTATAACAGAACTGATATGGCAGGCAAAAACCTGAGGAAAATTCATCCAGGAAGTGCTATTATTTTGAAATGCCTGTTTTTCCATTGAAAGCCTATCCACCATACATAGACTTATGACCCAGTTCACGATCCCTATGACTTCCACTACATGTGGCCAGTCTTTAGGCATTGTTCCAGGCTTTTTCTCTGAAAAATTAGGGAGAAACACCACTTTCAATGAGAGAACAGTGGACATTTCCAGACATGAGTCCTTCGCGTGACCGGGAGCGTGCCTTTCTTGTTTTTCCTTTTTTATTGACGAAGCTATTGTCCGTTTGAAACATGATCGATTATTTATGACAAAAACAACCTGAGGATTGATTATAAACATCGTTTGATGTGTTTCTACAAACTTTTATGGTACTTTTTGATTTTTCGTCTGTCTGTTGTGTTGCGCTTTGTTCCAATGGATTACTGAACAAAACGCGCTAACAAAAGTTAGCAAGTTTTTGGATATAACGAGGGACTTTATCGAACAAAACAAACATTTATTGGGTAACGGGGAGTCTTGTGAGTGTAACCATATGAAGATCATCAAAGGTAAGTGATTAATTTTATCGCTATTTCTGACTTTTATTACTCGTCTACTTGGCTGGTTACTGTTTGTAATGATTTGTCTGCTCGGCGCTGTTCTCAGATAATCGCATGGTTTGCTTTTGCCGCAAAGTATTTTTGAAATCTGACACCGTGGTCGGATTAACAAGAAGTTCATCTTTAAACCGATGTATAACACTTGTATGTTGAGACATTTGAGACATCGATTGTGTATGTGTGCCATTCAGAGGGTAAATTGGGCAAGAGAAAAGTTTTAAGTGCCTTTGAACGGGGTATGGTAGTATCTGCCAGGCGCACTGGTTTGAGTGTGGCAAGAACTGTTTCCCATGTGCATCAAGAATGGTCCATCACCCAAAGGACATCCAGCCAACTTGACACAATTGTGGGATGCATTGGAGTCAACAGGGGCCAACAGGGACAACTTGTAGAGTCCATGCCCCGCCGAATTGAGGCTGTTCTGAGGGCAAAAGGGTGTGCAACTCAATATTAGGAAGGTGTTCCTAATGTTTTGTACATTCAGTGTATATGTGTGTGTTTGCAGTCAGGATGATTGGTGAATGTGTCCAGTAGAGCATCTCCACAAGTGATCTATCTGATGTATATCTATATCTTCTAACTCCATGCTATATCATACCTCATAAATATTCATCATAGAGATCTAAATATTCATTCATACAGAGGATCTAAGAGCTTCAAATAACAAGAGAAGAGGTTCTACCATCAAACATAAAATAACTATGTATGAATATGGATAAAAGACCACGGAGCGACTTTAATCTGAGTTGGTCCTTTCGTCTGCCGTCAGATTTATTAGATAGGCCTTGGGACGTGATAAAGTTTACAGTCATGGACACCATGCAGACAGACTAGCGTAGAGACCCCAATCTGAGTAGCAGGCCTCTCTCTTTGTGTGGGACCATTGTTTGTTCCTCTGGCTCGTTTGATATTTCCCATCGTCAGCCTTCTGCCTGGCTGGGTAATTATTAATACAAGAGATCAAAGGGACAACAGCACTGTGTGGAGTGTGTGTGTCTGACAGACTGCCCCCCCACGCACACACACACTTGTTTCTTGTTTGATAGTGTAATAGAGTCCTGCCATACCATCTTGTGTCAAGGTTGTGTCTTGTTTTATTGGATTATTCACGGTTTGGTTTTGCACTACCCAGGCTAGCCATACCCAGGCTAGCCATACCCAGGCTAGTCATGTTTGGACTCAGGCACGTGTTGCTCAGTCCTTTTGAAGAACTCACTGTGGTGAACCTCTTTAAATGCTGAGTGCAGTGCCACACACCCATGGACCAGCTCAGCTCAGCTGGTTGTTGGAAAGGGACTGAAAGCAAGTGGAGCAGACTGATTGTAGCTCAGAGGAGTGTGAATGTGGGACACTGACCATGCATGGGGACACTAGGGTGAGGAGCAGTCATACATGGCCATTGGGACACTGGCGCCACAACATCACAAGAAGACCCAAGAAAGGACTAGTGGGTTTAAAACTAACCTAACAACAATGTTAGTCAAATGTTCCTCTAATGCTTTAACCCCCATGGCTTCCATAAGTTTAACCTCCAGCTCATCTGCATGGTTGAACCTTAGAAAGTTTTATAATGTGTTTAGATTCCACCCAATCTATCACGTCTCATAGAATTTGTCATTAAGACTTTAAAATATGAAAATGTTGTTGATGGAAGCCTTCGATGTTGTTTTGAGAGTGATGAAAAATAAGAAGCAACACTAATTGGCTCTTTGTTGAACTAATTGGCTCTTTGGTGACTCCATCACCACAACATCAAGTCCAGATCCACCACATCAACCATGGAAACAGAACAGATCTCAAAGCCCCTCCTGAACTAGCTCTTATAGACCATGGCTCTGTTTCAGTAGCCACACTACTATCAATACTACTATACCATCTACTTCAAATTATGCCATGTATTGGCCATGAATTCTAAGTGGGATGCTAGTATTGACATTGGGACCACAGGAGGTTGGTGGCACCTTAATTGGGTAGGATGGACTTGTGGCAATGGCTGGAGCGGAATAGGTGGAATGGTATCAAATACATCAAACACATGGTTTCCATTTGCTCCGTTCTAGCCATTATTATGAGCCGTCCTCCAATCAGCAGCCAGGTCCTGCAGTCCATGTCCATTGGAGAAGAAGTCCACTTAGACCACACCCACCCAGGCAGGAAGTAGAACCCCTCCTGTACTACTCATTCAGAGACACTATGGTAATGTCATCATTCCTAGTTCCTCAAACTAAAGCTCTGAAAAACACACAGATCAGACACAAGCTATATTGATATTGAACTTGAAGAGAAATACCTGGCTTGAGCTGCGTTTGTAGAATAGATAAATGCATCTCAGGGAATGTTTTGCTAGACCTCTCTCTACAAGGTCAACACCTTCATAGAGCTCAGCCTCAACCGTGAAAACATAAACAATGTTTCCTCCAGTGAGTCGTTGAGACAGTTATTACAGCTGGGTGCCTCAGTGCAATAAAGTGGTATTTGTTGGTGCAGTAGGATTTTATGATAAGACTGGACTGATTGAGGATAGGGCTCTGTGATAGAGGATAGATTGGGAAGATAGTGTCATAATTCTCTCAACAGATGGACCCCAGCTCCTGAGACCATAGGGGAGACTTGACCATAAATACACACCTGTAAGTGTGCACACACACACACACACACACACACACACACACACACACACACACACAAAGGAAGGCAGGCAATGAGGCAGGCATGCGCGCACACAAACACACACACGGACAGAGCTGGACACACACAGATGGACAAAGCTGGACACACACATTTCATCAGGGCTGGGCGTTTAATAAGGGAGCAGATGCCATGAAAATAGACCCAGGAAAGAACCAAAGGTTATCACTCACTACTAATGATCCTGAACATGACAGATGCATTCCTCTGCTTGACACTTCTCAACACCTCTCATCTCATCCATATGGAGCACCCATATGCACGGTCACACCACACATACATCACAGTATACACACGTGTACACCCACAACAAGCTACACAAACCTTCACATCTCAATCTTATAACACGCTCCTCACATGAAACCCAACATAATGTACCTTTCAAGGAGATAACAAAATGAAGGTCCCTGCTTGGATTCTGAACGCATACACCTTTACAGAGTCGGTCCATTTTGACACAGGGGACGAAGGAAAGAGAGATGGGGGAACGAGATACGCATCCAACTGGAATAGGGTGTGTAGGAGCTGGAGCCCAAATCTCCCAAGTCCACCCCATCATCATCATCATCATTATCTTCATCATCACCTCAGAGTTGGCATATAATCAGTTACACCCTCCAGCTCTCTGACATATCAGTCAACATCCTCATCCCTCACCACAGCAGCAGTATCCCAGCTCTGATCACCCACAGCACACAGAGGATTTACCAGCAGGGCAGTTCTCCCCTGATTCTCCTTCTTCTCCCAGCAATCAACACAGCAAAATCATTCTGGATCTGTTCCCTGGGAGCATCACTCACACAAGACCCTGAACATCATTCCCACTTCGTCTGACTCCCAGCAGCATCGCTCTCACATGCACCGCTTTCATCCTCTATCATTTCTCTTAGCGCCGCCCCCGTGAGACAGACCCTCTCCGATACCCACCCCCCCAACCCCGCTTCAACCACCCTACCGCTCTGAGACCCCTCTCCCGGTCTCCACCTCATCCACCCAGCAGACAGATAGAAAGGATGGGAAAAGAGCAGTCTACTGTACGCACGCTGACGATCCTCTCGGAGGTGCCCCCTCGGGAGACAGTGGTCCCGTTGAGTCCCACCAGAGAGGGCAGTGTCTGGGACATCCAGTTGGTCACCATGGCCATGGTGCTGAGCACCGCCCCGATCTTCAGCAGCGGCACGCTCATTTCGCCTGTCCCCCCACCTCCACACCGCTCCGCGCTCCTCAGCCCCTACCGCCCCCCTGCCCTGCACTCTTCCACCCCACTCTGCCTGCCTGCACCGGGACCAGTTAGTCAGACAGGCAGGAGCAGAGAACCAGGCGGACAGGCAGTTTGCCAGAGACACAGCCCCAGCACGGTGGCTCTCTCCTCAGTCCAGGGAAGAAACTAGAGCAGCTCTGATAACCACAGACCCAGGCTTAGTCAGTCAGTCAGCCAGCGGTAGAACCAGAGAGCGGGGCAGAGGAGGACAGGAGCTCACATCCAGCAGCAGCATCACACTGGGTCTATCCATCTGAGAGCAACTGCCTGCCAGAGTCTCTCTCTCCCGCACTCGCTCTCTCTCAAGATACAGAGCTGCGCATTGGCTGCCTCCCTCTCTCGTCCCATCCCTGGCTGCCTCTCTCTCTCGTCCCCTCCCTAGCTGCCTCTCTCTCTCTCACCCCCTCCCTAGCTGCCTCCCTCTCTCGTCCCCTCCCTAGCTGCCTCCCTCTCTCGTCCCCTCCCTGGCTGCCTCCCTCTCTCTCGTCCCCTCCCTAGCTGCCTCTCTCTCTCTCCTCCCTGGCTGCCTCTCTCTCTCTCCTCCCTGGCTGCCTCTCTCTCTCCTCCCTGGCGGACTCTCTCTCGTCCCCTCCCTGGCTGCCTCTCTCTCTCTCCTCCATGGCTGCCTCCCTCTCTCTCCTCCATGGCTGCCTCCCTCTCTCTCCTCCATGGCTGCCTCTCTCTCTCTCTCGTCCCCTCCCTGGCTGCCTTCCTATCTACTCCCTGGCTATCAGCCTTTCCTCACTTACTCCAGCCTTTCTTTAGATGCTTTACGTCCCTCTCTTTTTAGTCTCTCGCTCTCTTTCATGCCTTCTATCGCAGGTCTCTCCGACTCTTTAGCGTGTTCAGTGAAAAGCACACAGTCACAGAGAGAGACGATGACACTGTGGAGGAAGGCTGTAAGGGTATGTAGATGAATGCAGACAAGACAGGACAGGACATTCAGTGTTCAACACCATGACTGTGTTGGGTTCCATTACTCTGTCCAACTCACAGCTAGCCTGCAGCCTGTTCAGAGGCATCACCTCATACACATCCCCCTCTCTACTCAGATGGACTGGAGGAGGAGGAGGAGGAGGAGGAGGAAGAAGATGCAAGCAGAGTGGGTATTAATGAGGAAGATGAGGGAGAGGAAGAAGAGGGAGAGGAGGGGAAGGAGCAGGCTGCGTGGTGAGGGTATAATGAAGAAGAAGAAGAGGATGAGGGTGAGGAAGAAGGAAGCAGGATGGGTATTAATGAGGAAGAGGAGGGAGAGGAAGAAGAGGAGGAAGAGAAGGATGACGAGGTGGGTATTAATGTGGAAGGAAGTGGAAGAGGCTGCATGGTGAGATGGACATAAGGAGGAAGAGGAGGGCAATTAGGGAGAGGAGGAGGTGTAAATAGGCATTCTTGGCAGGGTATTAATGAGGAAGAGGAACGAGGTGTTCCAGCCCACAGCTCCTCTTCCCCTCCTCTCCTCTCCTGACAGCCCATCAGTTACCCTGCTTCCTGACTCTTCCTTAATCACCCTGTAATATGCACTCTCAACCGCTACAGCCCCGCTCGCCACTGCACACACACACACACACACACACACACATCTCTCTCTGACTGTTACTGGCACACACTCCCCCACACTGCTATCTTTTAACTCAAGCTGAACGAACCCCCTCTCTCAAAGTACTGGCCATGCGAGGAGCTTTCAGTGTGGACCTAACTAACTAAACGAGTTGATGAAATAGAAAGTTAATCAATAATAGGGAGGTAATTATAGAAGTGGAGAAAATTGGAAGCCTAATGGATCTGACTGTGAAATGAAGTAGGAATTAAGAGGCTTTTCATGGAGCAAAATGGCTGCCATGTCGTGCATCACCCAGGTGGATGCTACAGAGTGGGGGTGGTGGTGTGAGTATGTGGAAACCATGCAAAGCAGTTGATTATCATCATTGTCATCAGGTGGTGGTTGTTATCATCATTACTTTCCCTTGTTCTTGTGAAAGTGTTTCTTGAACCAGGCAATAGTGTCATGTTTCAGAACTTCTGCTTACTCTGCCCATAGGAGATGGTGTCAGTTTACCCTGTAGGGATTATGCATCAGCATCAAATTACCCTCTAAAACAGCAGCATAATGATGACAGACTGCCTGGGTATGACAGAATGCCCATGTCATCTCCTCTCCTCTTTGTGTATGGTGACTGATTGATCTTGTCAGACAAGCCTCTCCTACCCAGATACCGACACTGGGCAGGGGCTGGGTTGGGGCTGGGGAGATGGTGAGTGATATGGGGTTTGCTGTGTAGGGCCATGGGTTGACATGTTATGAGAGGAGACAGCTTGCTGAGCTCCATCCAAGACATGTCAGGCCTCCTCAGCTCACCTGCTTGCTCTCTCTCTCCCACTCTGCCTCTCCAGCCTATTGCTGTGACAAGGCTGCCCTCAAGTGGCCAGTAGGAGCATTACAGCTGTTCAGCTCGCCCATTTGCTTGAGGCCAATCAGCCTTTGACAATTACTGCCTCACCGGCGTTTACCTGATGGTGGTGACACACGATTGTCACAGTTTAGTATCATGATGGCATGTCAAGGAATAATTGAGTCACACATCCTCTCTTTACAATAATCTGTTGTAACGGTTCTATATTTACTATGCTTTCCCTTCTAGGCTGTCGTATGATGCATTTATACATGTAGCTAGACTATTCACACACACACACACACACACACACACACACACACACACACACACACACACACACACACACACACACACACACACACACACACACACACACACACACACACACAGGTCCCTGCATGATTCTTACCTTACCCTGGATATGAAAGAGTAAAAGATCACAGCAGACAGATATACCCCTAGTCTAGCTGAACCTGGGTATGAGTGGGCTGGGAACTGCCAGGGACCTCACAATACGATATTATCCTGATACGGCCTAGAGGTTAGAGCGTTGGGCCAGTATCCCAACGGTCGCTAGTTCACATCCCTGAGCAGACGGGGTAAAACATCTGGTGATGTGTCCTTGAGAAAGGCACTTAATCCTAATTGTTCCAGGGTTGCTGTTGCTAATGCTGGCTGTGATCCCACTGTCTCGCAAAAAACACATTTCCATTTCATACATGTGTATAATACACATTTGTACATGTGTGGAACAGGACTAATGTAAGCACCCATTAAATTATTATTACTTTGGTGCCGATACGATATGTATGTGATTCGATACTGTGATTTGATGTTCCAAAAATATTGCTCACTATGTGCATACAGATAGTTGCATTCGCTAGCTAAGTGAGGGAAAGTCAAAAATATATACTATGAAATAAGGCTCTCTCTCTTGCTTCTCCTGTTCAACTATTGTCTTTCTATCTCTTTGAGTGAATTACTCACCACATTTTATGGACTGCAGTGCTAACTAGCTGTAGCTTATGCTTTCAGTACTAGATTCATTCTCTGATCCTTTGATTGGGTGGACAACATGTCAGTTCATGCTGCAAGAGCTCTCATAGGTTGGAGGGCATCCCCCGGAAGTGATCATAATTAGTCTATGGAAGGGGGTGAGAACCATGAGCCTCATAGGTTTTGTATTTAAGTCAATGCACCCAGAAGAGAAACTAGCTGACCTCTGGCTACACCATGGTGCTACCATACAGAGTGTTGTTGAGGCTACTGTAGACCTTCATTGCTAAACAGTGTTTTAATCAATTATTTGGTGATGTGAATATATTTAAATCAAAAAAGTTAAACTTTTGTAATGTTTCACTTTACATTTTTCTGAAATTCACTGAGGAGGATGGTCCTCCCCTTCCTCCTCTGAGGAGCCTCCACTGGCTGCAGAGAGAGAGGAGAGAGCATGATAAAATGAATTTTCATCAATAATGGAAATAAAAGGTTATGTATTGTGTGTAATACAGCATGTGTAAGCAACACATCATACATGTGTTAGTGTCCATGGCCACCGGATGGCAGCAGGAGGTTTAAAGAGATGATTTAAATAAAGAGACAAATGTATCACTGACAGCCATACATACAGTATCTCACCTTGTGATACTAGTACATGTTTCTACAGAACGGATCTATCGAATCTCTACTGATCTCTAGTTTGTAAGACAGATATGCAAGATGAACTAGAAACAGTATTGGAGGAAGCAAGATTTACTGGGAACACAATACCATCTGCCATATCTACTAGAGGAGAATCTATGCACTTCAGTAAACCCACTGTCAGACTAAAGTTTGCACTAGTATGATCCGACAAGCTTTAAGCAAATATTGTCTCCCGTCTGGACTACTGCAACTCGCTGTTGGCTGGGCCGCCCGCTTGTGCCATCAAACCCCTGCGACTTATATAGAACTCCACAGCCCGCCTGGTGTTCAACCTTACCAAGTTCTCCCATGTCACCCCACTCCTCCACACACTCCACTGGGTTCCAGTCAAAGCTCGCATCCACTACAAGACCATGGTGCTTGCCTACGGAGCAGCAAGAGGAACTGCCCCTCCCTACCTTCAGGCTATGCTACACCCCAACCCGAATACCCTGATTCTGCCACCTCCTGTCTCTTGGGCAGTTCCCGCTTAGCCCAGTCCAAGCTCTTCTCTGTCCTGGCACCCCAATGGTGGAACCAGCTTCATCCTGAGAGTCCCTGCCCATCTCCCAAAAACATAAAACATCTGAAACCATACCTCTTCAAAGAGTATATTAAATAATCCCACAACCCCCCCCCCCCCCCCCAAAAAAAACAGTGCCTTTTGTAAACTAACACTTGCACTTGACAGCCCATCTCACCCATCTCTACTGATAGCTACTTGATTGAGTACAAATGTACTATGACTGTGACATGTGGTTGTCCCACCAAGCTATCTTAAGATGAATGCACTAACTGTAAGTCGCTCTGGATAAAAAAGTCTGCTAAATGACTAAAATGTCAAATGTAATGTAAAGCCATTCTGACATTTTACCTCCCTCTCCCTTTCTCTCCGTTTCTCTACTATCCTCCCTTTCTCTCCATTTCTCTGCTCTCCTTCTCCCTTTCTCTCCATTTCTCCACTCTCCTTCTCTTTCTCTCCATTTCTCTGCTCTCCTTCTCCCTTTCTCTCCATTTCTCTACTCTCCTTCTCCTTATTTCTCTACTCTCCTTCTCCCTTTCTCTCCATTTCTCTATTGTCCTTCTCTCTCTCTCTCCATTTCTTTACTCTCCTTCACTCTTTCACTCTTTCTTTCTTTCTTTCTTTCTTTATATTTTTCCCAGACTTTCTTTTTCTCTACTGACCTTCTTTTGCTCTCTCCTCTCGCTCTCTCGTTCCCTCCCCCCCTTGCCTGCTACCCAAACTTCTTGCTAGGCCAAACATCATGCCCACTGACAGTTTCTTCTCCACAATGAGTCAGTACCTACCTGGCAATTTCTTGAACGCAAACACATTCTAACCATTCTGATTGGTCCCATAAACCGATGGATTGGGTCAGAGCCAGAACACACGTGGGTAAAGCGATGTTTGGAAAATGTGTCATTGGCTTTGATACTCTGATTGGTAAGAGATGATTCAATCGCTGATGACTTTGGTTTGTACAGCAGCCCTGATTTTGACGTCAGCACAAACGGCCTTAACTATGGAAGTCTCTGACTGAACTATAGTACGTAGCAAACATAGAGCAGAGGATTAATTCAATTTGAGTCTTCAGGCAATCCCCCCTCTCGCCCCCTCTCCCTTCCTGTCTCTCTCTGCCCTGTGGCCATGGTGAAATGGCATCACATCTCTGCATTCTACTTGTCCTGTAGGCCTCTCATTCCTTCTATTTCTGTCCAGAGCTCTTAAACTCTCATTAATGATATTAATCATATTCTCTCACATCCACATCCTTCAATACATGTCTGCATACATACTGTACATATCACTACAGCCAACTCACGTCTTTTGATGTCTTCCCACATGCAACAAGACTAAATAGGATGATACACATCTAATGAAAAATTCCATTGTAGTCGTTGCCCATGGCGATTTTCTATAAAGGGCATTTTTAATCAGTTCCTACTGTGAGAATGCCCACCACCAACAGAAATGGCAGTCTCTGTGTATCGCCCATGGAGGGCAGCAAAGCACTGCTGAGCCCCGAGCTATAAACTGTCTGAGACAACAACACTCACTACTGCCTCGCTGCGGATTAGACTGCAGACAACTGCATCAATCACACGTATTGACTAGTTACACATGCACCATGAACACAGCTTCTGTCCAGCTCCACTCTCTGTCAGTCATAGCTTGACTATCACCTCACGCTTCTTCTGTTGAAACAAACTAGAGTACTAGAGACCAAGGCTTTGTCCAAAATGGTATCCTATTCCTTATGGGCCCTGATCAAAAGTAATGCACTATTTAAAGAATAGGGAGCCATTTGGCCACATCCCAAGACTCATTACCCAAGCTAAGAGCTACAGTATAGCTAAAATCTAGTCCTACTGTGTAAGATATGAGTGATTTAGCTCTAAGAATACTGCCTATTTATTATGAGTCATAATTCATTAAATTTGATCACAGCCATGGAGGCCCACTTGCCTTCCTAGGAAATCATGATCAACATCAGTCCAAACTAAGCATGCTCTCATTTCCATGGCAATGGTTTCAAATGGCATAAATATAGCCAAAGTTCAAAGAGGATGGCATGCTTGGTGCGTTTTTAAGATGGAGTGGATAGTGAACTATCCCTATGGGGTTAACAATCATGGCATTTAAAACCACACAGGGACCAAAAGGGGACCACGCTTACATGCATCATGCATTGACCCCTGCGACCACATCATATTGAACTCATTCAATAATGCAAGCAGCGAAATGTCACCGCAAAGGAAGTGCAGTTATGTCACACGCAGACCGCAAAGCATCAACTGATATGATATGACAAGACATGGTATGCAGCTGACATCTGAGGCTAGGAAACACTGTTACCACCGATAAATCCACTATAATTGAGAATTTCAATAAGCATTTCTCTACGGCTGGCCATGCTTTCCACCTGGCTACCCCTACCCCGGTCAACTGCCCGGCACCCTCCACAGCAACCCGCCGAAGCCCCCACCATTTCTCCTTCACGCAAATCCAGATAGCTGATGTTCTGAAAGAGCTGCAAAATCTGGACCCATACAAATTACCGACCATTTCGAATCCCACCGTACCTTCTCCGCTATACAATCTGGTTTCAGAGCTGGTCATGGGTGCACCTCAGCCACGTTCAAGGTCTTAAACGACATCATAACCGCCATCGATAAGAGACATTACTGTGCAGCTGTATTCATCGACCTGGCCAAGGCTTTCGACTCTGTCAATCACCACATTCTTATTGGCAGACTCGACAGCCTTGGTTTCTCAAATGATTGCCTCGCCTGGTTTACCAACTACTTCTCTGATAGAGTTCAGTGTGTCAAATCGAAGGGCCTGTTGTCCGGACCTCTGGCAGTCTCTATGGGTGTGCCACAGGGTTCAATTCTCGGTCTGACTCTCTTCTCTGTATACATCAATGATGTTGCTCTTGCTGCTGGTGACTCTCTGATCCACCTCTATGCAGACGACACCATTCTGTATACTTCCGGCCCTTCTTTGGACACTGTGTTAACTAACCTCCAGACGAGCTTCAATGCCGTACAACTCTCCTTCCGTGGCCTCCAACTGCTCTTACACGCAAGTAAAACTAAATGCATGCTATTCAATCGATCACTGCCCACACCTGCCCGCCCGTCCAGCATCACTACTCTGGACGGCTCTGACTTAGAATACGTGGACAACTACAAATACCTGGGTGTCTGGTTAGACTGTAAACTCTCCTTCCAGACTCACATTAAGCATCTCCAATCCAAAATTAAATCTAGAATCGGCTTCCTATATCGCAACAAAGCATCCTTCACTCATGCTGCCAAACACACCCTTGTAAAACTGACCATCCTACCGATCCTTGACTTCGGTGGTGTCATCTATAAAATAGCCTCCAACACTCTACTCAACAAACTGGATGCAGTTTATCACAGTGCCATCTGTTTTGTCACCAAAGCCCCATACACTACCCACCATTGCAACCTTTACGCTCTCGTTGGTTGGCACTCGCTTCATACTCGTCGCCAAACCCACTGGCTACAGGTTATCTACAAGTCTCTGCTAGGTAAAGCCCCGCCTTATCTCAGCTCACTGGTCACCATAGCAGCACCCACTCGTAGCATGCGCTCCAGCAGGTATATCTCACTGGTCACCCCCAAAGCCAATTCCTCCTTTAGCTGCCTTCCTTCCAGTTCTCTGCTGCCAATGACTGGAACGAACTGCAAAAATCTCTGAAGCTGGAGACTCATATCTCCCTCACTAGCTTTAAGCACCAGCTGTCAGAGCAGCTCACAGATCACGGCACCTGTACATAGCCCATCTGTAAACAGCCCATCTATCTACCTACCTCATCCCCATACTGTATTTATTTATTTATCTTGCTCCTTTGCACCCCAGTATCTCTACTTGCACATTCATCTTCTGCACATCTACCATTCCAGTGTTTAATTGCTATATTGTAATTACTTCGTCACCATGGCCTATTTATTGCCTTAACTTACCTCATTTGCACTCACTGTATATAGACTTTTGTTTTCTTTTGTTCTACTGTATTATTGACTGTATGTTTTGTTTATTCCATGTGAAACTCTGTGTTGTTGTATGTGTCGAATTTCTGCGCTTTATCTTGGCCAGGTCGCAGTTGCAAATGAGAACTTGTTCTCAACTAGCCTACCTGGTTAAATAAAGGTGAAAAATAAAAAATGTATTTATGTATGTATGTACAGTGAGGGGAAAAAGTATTTGATCCCCTGCTGATTTTGTACGTTTGCCCACTGACAAAGAAATTATCAGTCTATAATTTTAATGGTAGGTTTATTTGAACAGTGAGAGACAGAATAACAACAAAAAAATCCAGAAAAACGCATGTCAAAAATGTTATAAAATGATTTGCATTTTAATGAGGGAAATAAGTATTTGACCCCTCTGCAAAACATGACTTAGTACTTGGTGGCAAAACCCTTGTTGGCAATCACAGAGGTCAGACGTTTCTTATAGTTGGCCACCAGGTTTGCACACATCTCAGGAGGGATTTTGTTCCACTCCTCTTTGCAGATCTTCTCCAAGTCATTAAGGTTTCGAGGCTGACGTTTGGCAACTCGAACCTTCAGCTCCCTCCACAGATATTCTATGGGATTAAGGTCTGGAGACTGGCTAGGCCACTCCAGGACCTCAATGTGTTTCTTCTTGACCCACTCCTTTGTTGGCTTGGCCGTGTGTTTTGGGTCATTGTCATGCTGGAATACCCATCCACGACCCATTTTCAATGCCCTGGCTGAGGGAAGGAGGTTCTCACCCAAGATTTGACGGTACATGGCCCCGTCCATCGTCCCTTTGATGCGGTGAAGTTGTTCTGTCCCCTTAGCAGAAAAACACCCCCAAAGCATAATGTTTCCACCTCCATGTTTGACGGTGGGGATGGTGTTCTTGGGGTCATAGGCAGCATTACTCCTCCTCCAAACACGGCGAGTTGAGTTGATGCCAAAGAGCTCCATTCTGGTCTCATCTGACCACAACACTTTCACCCAGTTGTCCTCTGAATCATTCAGATGTTCATTGGCAAACTTCAAACGGGCATGTATATGTGCTTTCTTGAGCAGGGGGACCTTGCGGGTGCTGCAGGATTTCAGTCCTTCACGGCATAGTGTGTTACCAATTGTTTTCTAGGTGACTATGGTCCCAGCTGCCTTGAGATCATTGACAAGATCCTCCCGTGTAGTTCTGGGCTGATTCTTCACTGTTCTGATGATCATTGCAACTCCACGAGGTGAGATCTTGCATGGAGCCCCAGGCCGAGGGAGATTGACAGTTATTTTGTGTTTCTTCCATTTGCGAATAATCGCACCAACTGTTGTCACCTTCTCACCAAGCTGCTTGGCGATGGTCTTGTAGCCCATTCCAGCCTTGGGTGTCTACAATCTTGTCCCTGACATCCTTGGAGAGCTCTTTGGTCTTGGCCATGGTGGAGAGTTTGGAATCTGATTGATTGATTGCTTCTGTGGACAGGTGGGTTGCTTGATTGCTTCTGTGGGCACACTCCCTTTAAGAGTGTGCTCCTAATCTCAGCTCGTTACCTGTATAAAAGACACCTGGGAGCCAGAAATCTTTCTGATTGAGAGGGGGTCAAATACTTATTTCCCTCATTAAAATGCAAATCAATTTCTAACATTTTTGACATGCGTTTTCCTGGATTTTTTTGTTGTTATTCTGTCTCTCACTGTTCAAATAAACCTACCATTAAAATTATAGACTGATCATTTCTTTGTCAGTGGGCAAACGTACAAAATCAGCAGGGGATCAAATACTTTTTTCCCTCACTGTATGTATGTACAGGCTGCATCAGCAATTTTTCACAGCGGCATCAGAGGCAGGGTAAAAGATGAGGGAGGACTGGAAAGGTTCTCTTAAAGATTTTATGGATATGCCTATTTTGGAATGTGAATGTGTCTGTGTGTCCGTGTGTGTGTCCGTGTGTGTGTGTGTGTCTGCACACTAGAGGAGGCTGGTTGGAGGAGCTATAGGAGAATGGCTCATTGTAATGGCTGGAACGGACTAAATGGAACAGAGTCAAATGTGGTTTCCATATTTTTGATGTGCGTAATAACATTCCATTTAGTCCATTCCAACCATTCAAATGAGCCCGGCCTCCTATAGATCACCCCACCAGCCTCCTCTGATGCACATGCATGAGTGTCTGTGCCTCTCCATTGAGCTGTGAAGTACGTATCCTGTAATCATTGTTGCTACAGTGGCGTGTGGAGAGAGCTGGCCAACGATACAAGCATACATCACCACAATAGAGTCTCTGTATCTGTATATAGGCCTCCTGCAGACAGAATAGACTGAGGTGGGTTGTGGGAGAACTGAAGTCATCAGTAAATGTGTTTGAATCCTCTAATTGACTATGACAGATTTGTATTGCTGTCTGTTGATGACTGCTCCTACTGACCCGTGTGGGGTAGGATTCACATGATAGGCTCATAACTCCATGGTTACTATTAGTGGGAGTTTTCAGTGGGGGTCTGGCTGACTGTTAAAGCGCTAAATGGCTGACAAGCAGCAGGGAACTCACACGTGTCAGACCCTGCATCAGTATCAGCCAGAGAAAAGCTATGACGTAACCCATGAAAAGAGATGCAATCATGGCATGGCAATCAGTCGCCATGTATCCTGCTTCACTTGCTACAGTGGCACTGCCCGCCATCCTGTATAAGCTACCTACTTATGCCCCGTGCCCATTGGAGCAAGCAGGGCTCAATGCAACCACTTACTGTAGCAGCTAATGTCCCTGCCTGCATGTATCCATCCCACACACAATTACCAGGATCACCTCCCTATTCACTGCACCTCCATGACCCAATTACCATCCAGCCATCAGCCCGGGACACGGAACCACAGAACACAAAAAGCCGGTGCCATGTGCTGACCTTTCCCTGCATCCAGCTAATCAAACACTGACTCTGTGGTGGTCAGTCTGGGGAGTGGGGGGCTATTCTAGTAAATGTAGTAATTACTGGCAGCGAATTGGGAGTCTTAAGCCTGACTGACTGAAAGGTAGCTGAGGCTGAAAAGAAAAGCTGATAATTGAGGCTGCCCCCCTATGGCCTCTCACTCTGCCTCATCAAAAACGCCCTTCACTCCCGCTCACCGCTTGTGGCGCGGGCGTTGTCACTGCTATCTCTCAGAATAATTGGCTTTCCCCATTCAAAGCCCCAACGATAGATCACTCCTTTCCTCTTTCAGGAGAGGCCCAGCTTGCTTCTCTAGTCCAAATGGTGTGACATTTTTAGACAATCCGCAATCTATAGTGCATTGTCTCCCGCCCAGCTAATGTTTATAGGCCTACAATACTCTCTCGATACTCTCAACCCACCTGTGTTGTTACAGAGAGGACTCTTCAAAGTATCTGTTCATTATTGTTGTGGAATCGTGGATATCATAGTGTCACACCCTGATCTAATTCACCTGTCTTGTCTCCACCCACCTCCAGGTGTAGCCCACCTTCCTCATTATCCCCAGTGTATTTATACCTGTGTTCTCTGTTTGTCTGTTGCCAGTTCGTTTTGTCCGTCAAGCCTACCAGAGGTTTTCCCCTAGCTCCTGTCTGTTGCTATAGTTTCTGTTTTCTAGTTTTCCCAATTTTTACCATTCTGCCTGTCCTGACCCTGAGCCTGCCTGCCGTTCTGTACCTTGTCACACCGCCCTGGATTATTGACCTCTGCCTGCCCTGACCCTGGGACTGCCTGCCATTCTGGACCTTTTGCATCCTATCTGGATTTCTGACCTCTGCCTGCCCTTGACCTGTCGTTTTGCCTGCCCCCTGTACTAGTAATAAACTTTTGTTACTTCAACACTGTCTGCATCTGGGTCTTCCCTAAAACGTGATAATGGAGGGTGATTGTACTGTAATGACTAGAAGCTTTTTTTCAGAAACCTTTTCATATACAGAACATTTAATATAAAAGCCTGGAGATTATTTCAAAAGCCTACCACCGAGCCAGTCAGGCATCTCCTCAGACAGCTGGTGGGCCAACGGTTTCCTGTCTGTCTGTAGCACTTCATTCCCTCTCCACCTGAGGCAATGTTCACACATGTCAACCAAGAGCAAAGTGAAGGTATTGAAGTGATTAGCTAATCACTATGGGGCATTACACAGAGAAGGCAAAGAAAAGAGAAAGACAGGGAGGGAGAGTGGAAGTATGGGTATCTGCAACCCAATATGGCGACCGGAGTATGGGTGAGTGGGTGTGTCGAAAGGAGTGGGTGTATGGGAAAGCAAATCAGCTAATTGGGCAGATTTGATGCCACTCAAGACCGTTTTGCGTAGCTGATTGGGCTGCACTACAAGTCAATAGTACGCCGACGGGAGCTACGTGGCCATTTTTTTCTCTCACATGATTTCATTTCAAGTAGGATAGCAGCCTACACAAGAAATAACTAATATTGATAACCATCTAAATGTCACCTACTACTCAATAATGAGGGCATGAACGGCAACCATACGGCAACAACACTGGGACACAGTGCCCTTCGCTCCTGCTTGACAAGCACTACTGTCCGGCAACGGTGTGGGAAGTAGCTACCTAGTAGCCAATATCAGGGTGATAGTCACAGGAAGCACACACATACAACACATGACGCAAAAGTACACCCATCATCAATTTCTTTTAATCAAAAATTAACAATCATTTCTATAACTGAAAATATAAAATTATTTGCTGTAAAACTAACAGTGAAATACGACTCATCCTCTGGCTTGAAAACAGAAGTCTAAACTCTTGTGGTACAGTCTCTCAATGTACGGCTCAATTAAAACCGTCTAACCACAGAATTTCTAAACCATACTCTTCTGTCTTTGGTCTGTGACTATGGGCTATGTAGTTCTGTGACTATGGGCTAAGTACTGTAGTTATGTTACTACGGGCTATGTACTGTAGTTCTGTGACTATGGGTTATGTAGTTCTGTTACTATGGGCTATGTAGTTCTGTTACTATGGGCTATGTAGTTCTGTTACTATGGGCTATGTAGTTCTGTGACTATGGGTTATGTACTGTAGTTATGTTATTATGGGCTATGTAGTTCTGTTACTATGGGCTATGTAGTTCTGTTACTATGGGCTATGTACTATAGTTATGTTACTATGGGCTATGTAGTTGTGTTACTATGGGCTATGTACTGTAGTTCTGTTACTATGGGCTATGTAGTTCTGTTACTATGGGCTATGTACTGTAGCTCTGTTACTATGGGCTATGTACTGTAGCTCTGTTACTATAGGCTATGTACTATAGTTTTGTGATATATGGGCTATGTAGTTCTGTGACTGGGCTATGTACTGTAGTTCTGTGACTATGGGCTATGTACTATAGTTATGTTACTATGGGCTATGTAGTTGTGTTACTATGGGCTATGTACTGTAGTTCTGTTACTATGGGCTATGTAGTTCTGTGACTATGGGCTAAGTACTGTAGTTATGTTACTACGGGCTATGTACTGTAGTTCTGTGACTATGGGTTATGTAGTTCTGTTACTATGGGCTATGTAGTTCTGTTACTATGGGCTATGTAGTTCTGTGACTATGGGTTATGTACTGTAGTTATGTTATTATGGGCTATGTAGTTCTGTTACTATGGGCTATGTACTATAGTTATGTTACTATGGGCTATGTAGTTGTGTTACTATGGGCTATGTACTGTAGTTCTGTTACTATGGGCTATGTAGTTTTGTTACTATGGGCTATGTACTGTAGCTCTGTTACTATGGGCTATGTACTGTAGCTCTGTTACTATGGGCTATGTACTATAGTTTTGTGATATATGGGCTATGTAGTTCTGTGACTATGGGCTATGTACTGTAGTTCTGTGACTATGGGCTATGTACTGTAGTTGTGTAATATACTGTATGGGCTTTGTAGTTTTGTGACTACAATTGAAGTCGGAAGTTTACATACACCTTAGCCAAATACATTTAAACTCAGTTTTTCACAATTCCTGACATTTAATCCTAGTAAAAAATTCTGTCAGTTAGGATCACCACTGTATTTTAAGAATGTGAAATGTCAGAATAATATTTGAGAAAATGATTTATTTCAGCTTTTATTTCTTTCATCACATTCCCAGTGGGTCAGAAGTTTACATACACTCAATTAGTATTTGGTAGCATTGCCTTTAAATTGTTTAACTTGGGTCAAACGTTTTGGGTAGCCTTCCACAAGCTTCCCACAATAAGTTGGGTGAATTCTGGCCCATTACTACTAACAGAGCTGGTGTAACTGAGTCAGGTTTATAGGCCTCTTTGCTCGCACACACCTTTTCAGTTCTGCCCACAAATGTTTTATAGGATTGAGGTCAGGGCTTTGTGATGGCCACCCCAATACCTTGACTTTGATGTCCTTAAGCCATTTTGCCACAACTTTGGAAGTATGCTTGGGGTCATTGTTCATTTGGAAGACCCATTTGTGACCAAGCTTTAACTTCCTGACTGATGTCTTGAGATGTTGCTTCAATATATCCACATAATTTTCCTGCCTCATGTGATGCCATCTATTTTGTGAAGTGCACCAGTCCCTCCTGCAGCAAAGCACCCCCACAACATGATGCTGCCACCCCTGTGCTTCACGGTTGGGATGGTGTTCTTCGGCTTGCAAGCCTCTCCCTTTTTCCTTCAAACATAACTATGGTCATTATGGCCAAACAGTTCTATATTTGTTTCTTCAGACCAGAGGACATTTCTACAAAAAGTACGATCTTAGTCCCCATGTGCAGTTGCAAACCGTAGTCTGGCTTTTTTATGGCGGTTTTGGAGCAGTGGCTTCTTTCTTGCTGAGCGACCTTTCAGGTTATGTCGATATAGGACTCGTTTTACTGTGGATATAGATACTTTTGTACCCGTTTCCTCTAACATCTTCACTGTTGTTCTGGGATTGATTTGCACTTTTCGCACCAAAGTACGTTCATCTCTAGGAGACAGAACACGTCTCCTTTCTGAGCGGTATGACGGCTGCGTGGTCCCATGGTGTTTATACTTGCGTACTATTGTACAGATGAACGTGGCACCTTTAGGTGTTTGGAAATTGCTCCCAAGGATGAACCAGACTTGTGGAGATCTACAATTTGTTTTCTGAGGTCTTGGCTGATTTCTTTTGATTTTCCCATGATGTCAAGCAAAGAGGCATTGAGTTTGTAGGTAGGCCTTGAAATACATCCACAGGTACACCTCCAATTGACTCAAAGTATGTCAATTAGCCTATCAGAAGCTTCTAAAGCCATGACATAATTTTCTGGAATTTTCCAAGCTGTTAAAATGCACAGTCAACTTAGTGTATGTAAACTTCTGACCCACTAGAATTGTGATACAGTGAATTATAAGTGAAATAATCTGTCTGTAAACAATTGTTGGAAAAATTACTTGTGTCATGCACAAAGTAGATGTCCTAACCGACTTGCCAAAACTATAGTTTGTTAACAAGACATTTGTGGAGTGGTTGAAAAACGAGTTTCAATGACCCCAACCTAAGTGTATGTAAACTTCCGACTTCAACTGTATATGCTATGTACTGTAGTTCTGTGACTATGTGCTATATACTGTAGTTCTGTGACTATGTGCTATGTACTGTAGTTCTGTGACTGTATGCTATATACTGTAGTTCTGTGACTATGTGCTATATACTGTAGTTCTGGGACTATGGGCTGTGTAGTTCTGTGACTATGTGCTATATACTGTAGTTCTGTGACTATGGGCTATATACTGTAGTTCTGTGACTATGGGCTGTGTAGTTCTGTTACTATGGGCTATGTAGTTCTGTTACTATGGGCTATGTAGTTCTGTTACTATGGGCTATGTAGTTCTGTTACTATGGGCTATGTAGTTCTGTGACTATGTGCTATATACTGTAGTTCTGTGACTATGGGCTGTGTAGTTCTGTTACTATGGGCTATGTAGTTCTGTTACTATGGGCTATATACTGTAGTTCTGTGACTATGGGCTATGTAGTTCTGTGACTATGTGCTATATACTGTAGTTCTGTGACTATGGGCTATGTAGTTCTGTGACTATGTGCTATATACTGTAGTTCTGTGACTATGGGCTGTGTAGTTCTGTTACTATGGGCTATGTCAGGGGTCGGCAACATTTCTTTGGCCCCCCAAAAAGTTTTTTGTAAAACATTTATATATTTTTGGGGGGTACAAAAAAGACTAAAACCACCAGGAATTCAGCAAAAAATGTGTTTAATTTAGGAAATCTGTTCCCAAGTATTCCCACAAATAAAAAAAGAGACTTGATTGTGTCTCAATGTAATCAAGATATGAAATTAATGGTATTTTAAAATACCATCTCTCTTTGGGCTTCGTTGTGGTCAATTTGGAGTGTACAAATTATGAAATATGTTCTGGCTCCCGACCATCCATTCTGACAAAATCGGCCTACAGATTATTCTAGTTGCCTACCCATGGGCTATGTAGTTCTGTGACTATGGGCTATGTAGTTCTGTGAATATGGGCTATGTAGTTCTGTGACTATAGGCTATGTACAATAAGCTCCAGAAGTACTGGGACAGTGACACAGTTTTGGTTATTTTGGCTCTGTACTCCAGCACTTTGGATTTGAAATGATACAATGACTATGAGGTTAAATTGGAGACTGTCTGCTTTCATTCGAGGGTTTTTACATCCATATCGGGTGAAATTACAGCAATTCTTGTACTGTACATAGTCCCCCATTTTAGGAGACCAAAAGTATTGGAACAAATTCATTTATATGTGTATTAAAGTAGTAAAAAGTTAAGTATTTGGTCCCATATTCATAGAACGCAATGACTACATCTGTCACGACTTCCGTCGAAGTCGGCTCCTCTCCTTGTTCGGGCGGTGTTCGGCGGTCGACGTCACTGGCCTTCTAGCCATCGCCGCTCCATTTTTCATTGTTCCATTTGTTTTGTCTTGTTCCCCGCATACCTGGTTTACATTCCCTAATCAACTGCATATATATATTCCTCCGTTCCCTCTCATGTCTTTGTGTGGGATTGTTTTGTTACGTGTTTTGTATTGACGCGCCTAGCTGGTTTCCCCCCGGGTACTATGTGTCAACCCGAAGTATGTTTATTGTTAAACATTTTTGCTTATTTGTGACTTTGTCGCGCTTTGCACTTTTGCCTTTGGCTGGAGGTTTGTTGGACACTGTTGCGTCCGTCTGTTGTTTGCTTCTGCCAAATAAAGTGTGCCTGATCACAACGCTCTGCTCTCCTGCACCTGACTTCAACACCAGTAGCGCACACACTGACAACATCAAACTTGTAACTACAAATTTGTTGGATGCATTTTCTGTTTGTTTTGGTTGTGTTTCAGATTATTTTGTGCCCAAATGAAATAAAGTATTGTGGAGTCACTTTTATTTTATTAATATTTATTTAACTAGGCAACATTTATTGAACTATTTAACATCCTATGGGACTCCCAATTACAGCTGGTTGTGATACAGCCTGGAATTGAACCAGGGTCTGTAGTGATGCCTCTAGCACTGAGATGCAGTGCCTTAGACCGCTGCACCACTTGGGAGCCCCCAGTGTGGTGCAGAATAAAATATACACTTGTACATTAATGTGAATGCTACCATGATTATGGATAATCCTGAATGAATCGTGAATAATGATGAGTGAGAAATTTACAGATGCACAAATATCATATCCCCAAGACATGCTAACCTCTCACCATTACAATAACAGGGGAGGTGAGCATTTTTGGGGGACTATGATATTTGTGCGTCTGTAAATTTCTCACTCATCATTATTCACGATTCATTCAGGATTATCCAAAATACCCTCACATTAAAGCTGACAGTCTCCACTAGAACGTCATAGTCATTGTATCATTTCAAATCCAAAGTGCTGGAGTACAGAGCCAAAACAACCAAAATGTGTCACTGTCCCATTACTTTTGGAGCTCACTGTAGTTCTGTGACTATGGGCTATGTAGCTCTGTGACTTTTATTTGATTTTATTTAACCTTTATTTAACCAGGTAAGCCAGTTGAGAACAAGTTCTCATTTACAACTGCGAACTGGCCAAGATAAAGCAAAGCAGTGCGACACAAACAACAACACAGAGTTACACATGAAATAAACAAACATACAGTCAATAACACAATAAAAAAGTCTATATACAGTGTGTGCAAATGAGGTAAGATAAGGGAGGTGAGGCAATAAATAGGCCATAGTGGCGAAATGATTACAATTTAGCAATTAAACACTGGAGTGATAGATGTGCAGGAGATGAATGTGCAAGTAGAGATACTGGGGTGTAAAGGAGCAAAAAAAATACAAATAACAGTATGGGGATGGGGTAGTTGGATGGGCTATTTACAGATGGGCTATGTACAGATGGGCTATGTACAGGTGCAGTGTTCTGTGAGCTGCTCTGACAGCTGGTGCTTAAAGTTAGAGAGGGAGATATGAGTCTCCTGCTTCAGCGATTTTTGCAATTCGTTCCAGTCATTGGCAGCAGAGAACTGGAAGGAAAGACGGCCAAAGGAGGAATTGGCTTTGGGGGTGACCAGTGAAATATACTTGCTGGAGCGCGTGCTATGGGTGGGTGCTGCTATGGTGACCAGTCAGCTGAGATAAGGCAGGGCTTTACCTAGCAAAGACTTGATGACCTGGAGACAGTGGGAATATGAAGCGAGGGCCAGCCAACGAGAGCATACAGGTCACAGTGGTGGGTAGTATATGGGGCTTTGATGACAAAACGGATGGCACTGTGATAGACTGCATCCAATTTGCTGAGTAGAGTGTTGGAGGCTATTTTGTAAAGGACATTGCCGAAGTCAAGGATCGGTAGGATAGTCAGTTTTACGAGGGTATGTTTGGCAGCATGAGTGAAGGATGCTTTGTTGCGAAATAGGAAGCCGATTCTAGATTTAATTTTGGATTGGAGATGCTTAATGTGAGTCTGGAAGGAGAGTTTACAGTCTAACCAGACACCTAGGTATTTGTAGTTGTTCACATATTCTAAGTCAGAACCGTCCAGAGTAGTGATGCTGGACGGGCGGGCAGGTGCGGGCAGCGATCGGTTGAAAACCATGCATTTAGTTTTACTTGCATTTAAGAGCAGTTGGAGGCCACGGAAGGAGAGTTGTAGCATTGAAGCTCGTCTGGAGGTTAGTTAACACACTGTCCAAAGAAGGGCCAAAAGTATACAGAATGGTGTCGTCTGCGTAGAGGTGGATCAGAGAATCACCAGCAGCAAGAGCAACATCATTGATGTATACAGAGAAGAGAGTCGGACCGAGAATTGAACCCTGTGGCACCCCCACAGAGACTGCCAGAGGTCCGGACAACAGGCCCTCCGATTTGACACACTGAACTCTATCAGAGAAGTAGTTGGTGAGCCAGGCGAGGCAGTCATTTGAGAAACCAAGGCCGTCTGCCGATAAGAATGTACTATGGGCTATGTAGTTCTGTGACTATGGGCTATGTAGTTCTGTGACTATGGGCTATGTAGTTCTGTGACTATGGGCTATGTAGTGTAGCTCTAACTAAGGAATATTAGCGAGCGTTCCGTCTCTTAGCTCTGCCTCTGTGGTTGTGTTCCGGCTGCAGGTCATTAGTGTTCAGGGAAGCTGTTACATTTAATTAGAGTGTATTATTGTAATGTGGAGCAGAGCAGCCCCAACACATGTCCTAACTGCCTAATGTATTTGTTTTTCCGGGTAATAGCGTCTTGACTCTTTTGCCTGTGGAGGGGCTTGGGAAGGCTGGGCTTGGGAAGGCTGGGCTTGGGAAGGCTGGGCTTGGGAAGGCTGCTGGGTGAATAGCGTGGCCTAGAACCACACACCAGTTAGGTTCATATGCAGTACACTGTACAGCATAGTCTTACTGTAGTTTCCTGGATAGACTCATGGTAGTCTCTTCATAGCCGCTGTGTTAGGGGCCAGCAATACTATACTTACGGAAACAGAGTGGAATCATTGAGCCGTTCAGTTATTACACAAACACACAGAGAAAAACAAGCACACCAACTGGATCAAATGAGTTTTAAGCAGTAGAAATGGGAGCTGGCCATGTGTGATGAGCGGGGTCTACAGCGGGGGCTACAGGGGGGGGGCTACAGCGGGGTCTACAGCGGGGGCTACAGGGGGGGCTACAGCGGGGGCTACAGGGGGGGCTACGGGGGGGCTACAGCGGGGGCTACAGGGGGGGCTACAGGGGGTGAGAGGAGAAGGGGGTTGGGCTCTCACTGTGTACTCTATCATTTACACAACAGGGGATCTGTTTGAATCATCAACTCTGTTGTGTGGTAGAGGACACACGTTGTCCTTTCAATGATACATACTACAGTATAGCTAATAGGTTGAGCTGATGTATGACTGAAGTATTACATACTACATACAGTAGGTTGTGAACATCGATATTAGGCTACAATATGACGTGAAAAGAATACAATATTGTCGGAATTAAGCATTCCATGATATTTACACTACCTGGAATAACAATATAATAATTAGGTGGGTGCTTCCTTTTGTCCTATTTCAGACACATACAATTGTGTATTATACACATGTGAATAGGACATTTTTTGTTGTTGTTGCATATCCCACTCCCCCTGAGAGTGGGGTCACAGCCATTATTAACAGCAACCCTGGAGCAATTAGGGCTAAGTACCTTGCTCAAGGATTTCACTTAAGTCGGCTCAGGGATTCGAACCAGCAACATTTCGGTTACAGGCCCAATGCTCTTAACCACTAGGCTACCTGCTGCCCACGTTCCTCTCCCTCTCTGCGATTGTGCATGTGTATGTGTGTGTGCATTGTGTGTGTGTGCGTAATGTTTCTAGGCATGTTCTATAGGTACAGTATGTGTGTCTGTTATCCAGTCCTGTCAGGAAGGAAAAGGACGGTCCTTAATGATGATATTTATGCAGGAGCCTTGAAGACATGAGAAATTGGAAAGACCATCTTCTAAATGAATATTCCATTCATACATGAGCCGGGAATGGACAATGATTTCTCCCTTAAGGAGATGCTTCCTATACTAATCATTAACATAAATATTCACTCTATTTTCTCTCCTTAAGACATCTCAGCAGTGTTTTCACCTCCTGGGTCATATCACTGTTGAGTGTATAGCATGACGGCCAGAGGTTAAAATGAGGCAGGAAGGAACCAATTAGAATAGTTTCACCCCCTAAGGATGGGCGAGAGATTACATTATAAAGGGTATTTCATATATTTATCATAAATAATATGTATCGAAAGTCAACAAGCTGGTAGAAATTTCCCCCCAACAATACAAAACAGCAATGCAAACCTTGACGACAGCCAGGGCTCTTCTCTGCATTACAATAATATCAAATATAGATATACTGTATCTTGTAGATATTGATGTGATCCAACTTGGATACCATTCTGTATCATTTCTGATTGGTGAACAATTCAGGATAGGATTAACGGTTTGTACAATGTACACAATCTACTCTATGTCAAGTGCATTGAAATGTCTCGATTATTAAGACTGATATTTCTGATACTTAGACAACGTACCAAAGCCCCCCAGCAAACCTGATATAGAGCCACCTCTCCATCACTACAACACCAGGCACACAGAGAGGTGTGGTCCCCACTAGCTGGGTCTGTCTAGTCATGTTTAATAGAGCCCTGTCTCACTATGATCAACACAGATACCAGGCTGGCTGCAAATATCGATCGCCAACAAACCAAGTAGAAAAATGTGTCTGACAAGTGAGAAGCACTCCTCTCCCAGAGAGTTTCCCTCAGCTATGTCCCTTCCAGTCCACCTCTCACTAAGGAGTGAGAGAGAGAGACAGAGACAGACAGAGACAGAGGGAGGAACCGAGAGAGAGCCAGAGGGAGAGACCGAGACAAGCAGCCTAGGGCAATGTGGCTTCAAGGGACTTTTCCTGAATATTTGTTCATTCAATTGGCTGTAAGTGACTTTTACATGCTGACCAGACCGCACACGCATGTGCGTCTGCGTGCGCCATCATGCACATGTTTATTTTGTCCACACCAGACGCGATCAGGTTGAAATATCAAAACGAACTCTGAACCAACTATATTCGTTTGGGGACAGGTCAAAAAGTATTAAACATTTATGGCAATTTAGCTAGCCAGCTTGCTGTTGATAGCTAATTTGACCTGGGATATAAACATTGGGTTGTTATTTTACCTGAAGGTCCTCTACTCCGACAATTAATCCACAGATAAAGGGGCAACCAAGTTTGTTTCTAGTAATCTCTCCTCCTGCAGGCTTCTTATTCTTCTTTGGACTTTATATGGTGGTTGGCAACCAACTTTACAGCATTACTACAACCAACTTCTACATCTGCATTGCTTGCTGTTTGGGGTTTTAGGCTGGGTTTCTGTATAGCAGAGCTTTATAAATACATTTTATTGAATTTGATTGACTGGAGTGTGGACCTCAGTTCACCCACACTACTCGTGTGCGTCAGCAAGCATCTGCATAGCCAGGCCCTAAAATATAAGGTGGTTCTATTTGTTACCCTCAACCACCCTTGCAAGTCCTGCCTCTCCCATCTCCTCATTGGTTTTTAGGAGCATATACCCACGTGGGTGATTAAAAGATGAACTGAGGTCCACACTCCAGTCGGTTGTGGTAATGCTCCTTAATGTTGGTTGCCAACCGTCATATAAAGTCCAAAGAAGATGAAGAAGCCTGAAGGAGGAGCGATTACTAGAAACGAACTCGGTTTACCCGTTTATCTGTGGATTAATTGTCGGAGTAGAGGACCTTGTGCATTTCAGGTAAAATATCAACCCAATGTTTATATCCCAGGTCAAATTAGCTAGCAACAGCAAGCTAGCTAGCTAAATTGACAAATGTTTAATGCTTTTCGACCTGTCCCCAAATTAATATAATTGCTTCAGAGTTTGTTTTGATATTTCAACCTGCCTGTCCTGACTGAGCCTGGACAAAATCAACATGCGCGCAATGGCGCACGCAGATGTACACGCACGGGCAGTCTGGTCATCATGTTAGCCTCTATGTCTCCAGCTTAAATACAGGTGAGGGTTATTGCTCCAGGTCCCATTGCATCCTAAACTGTAACTCATCATTATTAGCTGGTGACTGTAGTATCAAGGATCTGTCATGGTCCATGTGGCAGACCATGTCGTAATGGGTAGCCTGGCTACACCTTTCTCTCATAGCAGACGATGTGTTAGCAGGCATGTTATGTCCTTAATCCAGTTAGCCAATTCCACCTTATTCCTCTCCTCGTGCATAGTTGCATACCGCTCATGAGGCTTGTCCACACTCTCCACACACACATACGAGAGAAGAAGAGAGGGGGCTGTAATTATACGGAAAGCACCGGATGGATCAGTGTGTGAAGCAATCAGAGAAAAAGTCAAGACCCATCACGTTCTCTTCCCCTCTCTCCCATCTCTACATCTTTTCCCACTTCCTCCTCTCTGCATGGTGTTTCCTACACTAGCGTGCCTCTTGCCCAGGTATACAGTATGTGGCAGATTCACATGCCATTGTTTGGCCATACTTGTGGCCATATTGATTTAACAATAGAGGCCCAATTACAACCAATCTGTCAGGAGAGGAGTGTGAGCTAGGCAGCAGGCAGACAGTCAGGGGAATGAGGGGAATGGAATGAGAGTGACGGAGCGATAGAGGGGTAATTATTCCTTTCTTTGTCATTAGGATGGAGAATATAATAACCCTGTAGGCAGAGCAGCAGGCAGTTTACATATCTCCCTCTCTCCCTCCCTCCGTCTATCTTCCTCACTCTCTTTCCACCCCACCCTCTCCCTCCCCAATTTCTTTCTCTGCCTCTCCTTCTGCTCTCCGTTGCTCCCTGTCTCTCAGTAGTAGTCCACTGGGCATTGATTCAAACCCACTGCACATCCGCCCACTGTGTACTCGAACTCTGCCTCATCCTGCCCGCCTGCACACCACCACTGATCATTGCTATTCATACCACAACATGCCTCTCATTGTGTTGGTTCCTGTGAGTGAGTGAGTGAGTGAGTGAGTGAGTGAGTGAGTGAGTGAGTGAGTGAGTGATTATCTCTGGGTTAGTGAAGCAAACACGCCCTCAGCGGAGCAGGTTAAATGTTTCTTCCTGGAGGTTTGCTGGGCCTCATAACTCCATGGTCAAGGACTATGGAAATGTTAAACTCAGGGCCAAACAGGTTAAACTCAGGGCCAAACAGTAGGGGTGCGTGGGTAAAATCCCCGGGGAAGCCAAGCCAGGAAAAACAAGCCATATAACAACCTGTGTGTTGTGATAATTTGCTCTATAGCATGTTAGTTAGTTCATATGCCTTGCCACTGTGATATATAGGCCTAAAACCGAGACAATAAGAAGACACAGTGGCAGAATATATTCAACCACACCTTTGTTTCATTACAAAACCGGAGAGCAACATCTGTCCAGTGAAGTCCACAAAGCATATTGCATGTAACAAACAGTTACATGACCTACAGCATGGTCAAGCAAGTTAATGTTTCCAACATTTTTGGGCTGCTAAACAACTATTGATTTAGAACCACAGACAGTTATCGCAAGTTGCAAAGAAAACAGGCGCTGCCTCCACTATTCCAGCACCATTTCAACTTCAACATCATTAAATCAACTATGCTTAGTCTAATACAGTAACAACTAAAAGATACCAAAACCTATTTAGTCCAATCAATATAAGCTAAATATGATGTGGCTGTCCATGGTACTGATTTCTGTGTGTGTGTGTGCAGTTAGACAGAACATGTTAACTCACCCTACTTGTACAGAAACACCAATGCCATCTTCCTCTTTCATGTTGCTGAAACAGTCTATGACGCTGTCATACAGTACACACTTTTAGTTTTTGTTGTCCTATGCTACCTGGCTCAAATGCTTGCTTGCTAGCCCAACTTCCTTTCATGGGAAACGATGCTCCAGGCCAGCTAGTTAACAATTAGATCCTATCTCTATCCATAGTTAATTTAGTCATTTAGAAAAGGAATGATTTTACCTAGCTAGCCACCAGAGGACAACGACACAATGAGTTTTCTGTCAATGACGTTTGACTTCTGATGTGATTGGTGTGAAGCCAAATGCAAACTGGCTTTTTTTTTTGGTGTGCCAGGACCATTCACAGCTGAGCACTCTCAGTTTAGCTGATTGGCTACTATTTTATGAAAAAAATTATTAAGCCAAATGCTTCCTGGCTTCCCTTGCAATCAACGCTATGGGCGGCAACAATGTCATACCCTTTTTGACCAGACAGCATCAGAGAAACGGGCTACACATGCAGAGACAGAGGGGCGCTGTTTCACTCGCTCTGATACTTTCTCTGGTGAGATACATTCAGCCTCTTGCAAACTGAGGGCCATTTATGAAACACAGAGAGATGAAAGAAAAATAATTGTCTGTTTTTTTTTTTTTTTTTTTCTTGGTAATTGTTTGGGGGAAGCCTGACTTTGGCATCCATGAAAACACACCACTGGGGCCAACATTTCCTTGGTTAATATTTTGTTCATATTTGCAGTCCTTGGTTCTAAGGTATGATGAATGTGTCTAGTACAGTATTTGTTTTGGTCCAACATCCAGCTTTTGTCCACACACACCACAGTGCAGATAAATAGTTCCCACTTTATCATTTCAAGTCTGCTACCGTTGCTGCATTCTCTGTTATGGTATGCATGGCCAGTGACTGCTACATGGGTGTATCTGCGTTTTATCATGTTGAGGAAGTCCCAAAGAGTTGAAATCATAGAGAATATGCTAGTGTGTTTATATATATATCAAACATATGCTTCGACTGTATAGCTAATAGCTACCTCTTTACCTTCCCAACCATGGGCCTACAGAGAGGAGAAGAGAAGAGCCTGGAGGAGCTGCTTGAGATGCGCTGTCAGGCTACAGCTCAGGCGCTGACTCCCCTGACTAGCGACTTTCAGGCCCCGGCTCCGTCAGGGAGGCCCCCCTCATCAATGACCCTACTGAGTGGCTGTGACAGAGTGCTCACTGCAGAAACACATTGATAAAAAGGTTCCTCTCGCCACCCGCCCGCCCGCCCGCCTCCGCAGCGCCATGCAGCACTCGCCGGGCATCCACAAAATGAAAGATCTCCGACAGTTAGATTTCAGCAGGAGCTGAAGCACTGTCACACTCACAATGGAAGATGAAGAGGACAGAAATCCCTAGGAAGAAAGGTATAAGTTCTAGTTTTGATTTCCTCCTTGTGTCTGGATGTACCGTTTAGATTTCCTCCTTGTGTCTGGATGTACAGTTTAGATTTCCTCCTTGTGTCTGGATGTACCGTTTACATTACCTCCTTGTGTCTGGATGTACAGTTTAGATTTCCTCCTTGTGTCTGGATGTACCGTTTTGATTTCCTCCTTGTGTCTGGATGTACCGTTTAGATTTCCTCCTTGTGTCTGGATGTACAGTTTAGATTTCCTCCTTGTGTCTGGATGTACCATTTAGATTTCCTCCTTGTGTCTGGATGTACAGTTTAGATTTCCTCCTTGTGTCTGGATGTACCGTTTAGATTACCTCCTTGTGTCTGGATGTACCGTTTAGATTTCCTCCTTGTGTCAGGATGTACCGTTTTGATTTCCTCCTTGTGTCTGGATGTACCGTTTTGATTTCCTCCTTGTGTCTGGATGTACCGTTTTGATTTCCTCCTTGTGTCTGGATGTACCGTTTAGATTTCCTCCTTGTGTCTGGATGTACCGTTTAGATTTCCTCCTTGTGTCTGGATGTACAGTTTAGATTTCCTCCTTGTGTCTGGATGTACCGTTTTGATTTCTTTTGATTCTGAGTCAGACAGCACTAGAGAACTCATCCTCAGCTGACAGGTGGCCATTGTACCGGGTGCGAATTGTCTGATATCAAACAGTTTCTCTCTGACATTCTGATATGGAACCTGTGTACTCTGAATGTGGAAAATTGTACTGAATGAGGTGTCTGGAATGAAATGCGTGTCCACTATCCATTCCAATGATGACATCTTTCCACTTTAAAATGGAATATTGTCTTGTGATTGGGAATGTGAGAGCACTCTGATATGGAAATGTGTGTCTTGTGATTGGGAATGTGATAAAAGAGGAGAGTTCTGTAGGAGAGCACTGCAGTGCAGTCAGGTACACACAGCAGCAGCCCAATCTGCTCTGTCTCCTAGTGAGTATGAAAGCTTTGTATCACAGAGAGAAGCTGTGGGCTTTAAGCGCAACTGCCATATTTATATTCCAATCTTCTTCACAGAAACCCACATCGCCAAGCTCATAAAAGATTCATTGAGCAGGGGAAAGCAAGGTCGTACAGAACTGGTCAGGAGGTTCTTACTGCTTACCGCAACATTAAAAAAAGGCTGTGTGATCCCCATGGCTGCAGTTACTACGGTTACTCCTCACGTTGCCCTATTCAGGGTTGTCAGCCTGTCCTAAGATGCTGACCGCACACCTCCACGCCCTGGCTGTCTGTCTGTCCATCAGCTGTCACTCTCACCCCAACACAGGTACAAGTAGCCAAGCGTTTAGAGCGTCGGGCCAGTAACTGAAAGGCACTTAACCCTAATTTCCTCCAGGGGCTCTGTACTACTATGGCTGACCATGTAAAACTGCACCTATCTAGCGTACATGACAATACAACATCTTGTTTTTACACCACACGCCTCTCTTACGTTCGTTTATATTCATCTATTCATGTTAAATCCTCTCTGCGTCTCCAGAGAAACACTGATCTATTTGTGTAATAGCAGTAGCCAGCAGAGGACACAGTGTGTATAGCGTGTAGCCGAGGCCCAGCCCAGCTCTGGAAGGGTGTTGTCAGAGGGATGTCACATTGGGTTAGAGTCATCCTCCACAGACCTCTGAGAGCTGTGCAGCCTGCAGCGTAGAGGGAGAGACTATCTGGTATGGCTGATATTCATCCCACCAGCACCAGCCAGCCTGCCTGACCTGCCTGGTCAGCTAAGCTAAGGAGAGGAGACATGAGCAT
Source organism: Salmo trutta (assembly GCF_901001165.1). Taxonomy (NCBI): domain Eukaryota; kingdom Metazoa; phylum Chordata; class Actinopteri; order Salmoniformes; family Salmonidae; genus Salmo; species Salmo trutta. Next base: position 16,485,774 of record NC_042988.1, read on the forward strand.
ATGAATAAAGATACGACACAACCTTCCCTCTGTAACCCGATATTCAATCAATATAACTGGGATGAAAAAAGTTATTCGCTTACGCTGACTAGAATCATTATGTAACTGCACATGGAAAAAACAAACCAATGACAGGTAATATATGATGGAATGACGATGACAGTCCTCTTTAGGTGTTGCTGTTGTGTAGACACCAACCATACAGGACTGGCCAGAATTACTTCTAGAGTTTACCATTTGTTTTTTGAATGTGGTCCAAGAAGCAAGGTTGTCTGTAAAAAGGATTGCCTGCTATAAAAGTGTCTGTGTAAAATGCACAAAAAAATGTAAAATAAAAGGACCATCAAAGCTCACTGTACATATACTTTCCAGTGTAATATGCAGTATGTGTTGTAATACACAGTATGTTTTGTAATATATAGTATGTGTTGTAATATACAGTACATGTTGTAATATACAGTACATGTTGTAATATACAGTATGTTTTGTAATAAACAGTATGTGTTGTAATAGACAGTATGTGTTGTAATATACAGTACGTGTTGTAATAGACATTATGTGTTGTAATATACAGTACGTGTTGTAATAGACAGTATGTGTTGTAATATACAGTACGTGTTGTAATAGACAGTATGTGTTGTAATAGACAGTATGTGTTGTAATATACAGTACATGTTGTAATATACAGTATGTTTTGTAATAAACAGTATGTGTTGTAATAGACAGTATGTGTTGTAATATACAGTACGTGTTGTAATAGACATTATGTGTTGTAATATACAGTACGTGTTGTAATAGACAGTATGTGTTGTAATATACAGTACGTGTTGTAATAGACAGTATGTGTTGTAATAGACAGCATGTGTTGTAATATAAAGTATGTGTTGTAATATACAGTACATGTTGTAATATACAGTATGTTTTGTAATAAACAGTATGTGTTGTAATAGACATTATGTGTTGTAATATACAGTACGTGTTGTAATAAAGTATGTGTTGTAATATACAGTACATGTTGTAATATACAGTACGTGTTGTAATAGACAGTACGTGTTGTAATAGACAGTATGTGTTGTAATAGACAGTATGTGTTGTAATATAAAGTATGTGTTGTAATATACAGTACATGTTGTAATATACAGTACATGTTGTAATATACAGTATGTTTTGTAATAGACAGTATGTGTTGTAATAGACATTATGTGTTGTAATATACAGTACGTGTTGTAATATACAGTATGTGTTGTAATATACAGTACATGTTGTAATAGACAGTATGTGTTGTAATATACAGTATGTGTTGTAATATACAGTACATGTTGTAATAGACAGTATGTGTTGTAATATACAGTATGTGCTGTAAGAGACAGTATGTGCTGTAAGAGACAGTATGTGCTGCAATATAAAGTATGTGTTGTAATATACAGTACGTGTTGTAATATACAGTATGTGCTGTAAGAGACTACTTCATTTGCTCAATTGTGGCCAGGCAAGTTCAATCAAGCATATCTGACATTTTTGAAAGAAATCTGATATTGAAGTCAGAGCTGCTGTAGACCAGATAGATACAGATGTAGAATACTGATGTAGAATACTGAGTGGGACAGTCAGTTTAGAACACCTTCTCACCGGGTAGTTACATTTACATTTTAGTCATTTAGCAGACACTCTTATCCAGAGCGACTAACAGTAGTGAGTGCATACATTTCCATACCTTTTTTTTGGTACTGGTCCCCTGTGGGATTTGAAGCCACAACCCTGGCATTTCAAGCACCATGCTCTACCAACTGAGCCACACTGGACCACCAGTTAGAAAGGCAGAAACATTGTGAGACAACCCCATCTCGGAGCGCCATACATGGACAGTGTGTTAGTGTGAGGGACGAGGAGGCCTATGACCTCATGCACACTCTACCCAGCATTGCATCTGTTCTGGTGGTCGGTTACAGCCCAGACCGTTGCTGCTCAGTGCCCATCCCTCACCTGTTTAACCCCTGCCTCACAGCAAAATCCCTCCCCTTCCTGTAACTCAGCCCAGCGTCACACTACTATCACTCCCCTTCCTGTACCTCAGCCCAGTGTCACACTAATATCACTCGCCTTCCTGTACCTCAGCCCAGCATCACACTGATATCACTCCCCTTCCTGTACCTCAGCCCAGCGTCACACTGATATCACTCCCCTTCCTGTACCTCAGCCCAGCGTCACACTGATATCACTCCCCTTCCTGTACCTCAGCCCAGCGTCACACTAATATCACTCCCCTTCCTGTACCTCAGCCCAGTGTCACACTAATATCACTCCCCTTCCTGTACCTCAGCCCAGCGTCACACTGATATCACTCCCCTTCCTGTACCTCAGCCCAGTGTCACACTGATATCACTCCCCTTCCTGTACCTCAGCCCAGCGTCACACTAATATCACTCCCCTTCCTGTACCTCAGCCCAGTGTCACACTGATATCACTCCCCTTCCTGTACCTCAGCCCAGTGTCACACTAATATCACTCCCCTTCCTGTACCTCAGCCCAGCGTCACACTAATATCACTCCCCTTCCTGTACCTCAGCCCAGCGTCACACTAATATCACTCCCCTTCCTGTACCTCAGCGTCACACTAATATCAACTCCCCTTCCTGTACCTCAGCATCACACTAATATCACTCCCCTTCCTGTACCTCAGCCCAGCATCACACTAATATCACTCCCCTTCCTGTACCTCAGCATCACACTAATATCACTCCCCTTCCTGTACCTCAGCCCAGTGTCACACTGATATCACTTCCCTTCCTGTACCTCAGCCCAGCGTCACACTAATATCACTCCCCTTCCTGTACCTCAGCCCAGCGTCACACTAATATCACTCCCCTTCCTGTACCTCAGCCCAGCGTCACACTGATATCACTCGCCTTCCTGTACCTCAGCATCACACTAATATCACTCCCCTTCCTGTACCTCAGCATCACACTAATATCACTCCCCTTCCTGTACCTCAGCCCAGCGTCACACTAATATCACTCCCCTTCCTGTACCTCAGCCCAGCATCACACTAATATCACTCCCCTTCCTGTACCTCAGCATCACACTAATATCACTCCCCTTCCTGTACCTCAGCATCACACTAATATCACTCCCCTTCCTGTACCTCAGCATCACACTAATATCACTCCCCTTCCTGTACCTCAGCCCAGTGTCACACTGATATCACTCCCCTTCCTGTACCTCAGCCCAGCGTCACACTAATATCACTCCCCTTCCTGTACCTCAGCCCAGTGTCACACTGATATCACTCCCCTTCCTGTACCTCAGCATCACACTAATATCACTCCCCTTCCTGTACCTCAGCCCAGTGTCACACTGATATCACTCCCCTTCCTGTACCTCAGCCCAGCGTCACACTAATATCACTCCCCTTCCTGTACCTCAGCCCAGCGTCACACTAATATCACTCCCCTTCCTGTACCTCAGCCCAGCGTCACACTGATATCACTCCCCTTCCTGTACCTCAGCCCAGCGTCACACTGATATCACTCCCCTTCCTGTACCTCAGCCCAGCGTCACACTAATATCACTCCCCTTCCTGTACCTCAGCCCAGCATCACACTGATATCACTCCCCTTCCTGTACCTCAGCCCAGCGTCACACTAATATCACTCCCCTTCCTGTACCTCAGCCCAGCGTCACACTAATATCACTCCCCTTCCTGTACCTCAGCCCAGCGTCACACTGATATCACTCCCCTTCCTGTACCTCAGCCCAGTGTCACACTGATATCACTCCCCTTCCTGTACCTCAGCCCAGTGTCACACTAATATCACTCCCCTTCCTGTACCTCAGCCCAGCGTCACACTGATATCACTCCCCTTCCTGTACCTCAGCCCAGCGTCACACTGATATCACTCCCCTTCCTGTACCTCAGCATCACACTAATATCACTCCCCTTCCTGTACCTCAGCCCAGCGTCACACTGATATCACTCCCCTTCCTGTACCTCAGCGTCACACTGATATCACTCGCCTTCCTGTACCTCAGCCCAGCGTCAAACTGATATCACTCCCCTTCCTGTACCTCAGCGTCACACTGATATCACTCCCCTTCCTGTACCTCAGCCCAGTGTCACACTGATATCACTCGCCTTCCTGTACCTCAGCATCACACTGATATCACTCGCCTTCCTGTACCTCAGCCCAGCGTCACACTGATATCACTCCCCTTCCTGTACCTCAGCCCAGCGTCACACTGATATCACTCCCCTTCCTGTACCTCAGCCCAGCGTCACACTGATATCACTCCCCTTCCTGTACCTCAGCCCAGCGTCACACTAATATCACTCCCCTTCCTGTACCTCAGCCCAGCGTCACACTAATATCACTCCCCTTCCTGTACCTCAGCCCAGCATCACACTAATATCACTCCCCTTCCTGTACCTCAGCATCACACTAATATCACTCCCCTTCCTGTACCTCAGCATCACACTAATATCACTCCCCTTCCTGTACCTCAGCATCACACTAATATCACTCCCCTTCCTGTACCTCAGCCCAGTGTCACACTGATATCACTCCCCTTCCTGTACCTCAGCCCAGCGTCACACTAATATCACTCCCCTTCCTGTACCTCAGCCCAGTGTCACACTGATATCACTCCCCTTCCTGTACCTCAGCATCACACTAATATCACTCCCCTTCCTGTACCTCAGCCCAGTGTCACACTGATATCACTCCCCTTCCTGTACCTCAGCCCAGCGTCACACTAATATCACTCCCCTTCCTGTACCTCAGCCCAGCGTCACACTAATATCACTCCCCTTCCTGTACCTCAGCCCAGCGTCACACTGATATCACTCCCCTTCCTGTACCTCAGCTCAGCGTCACACTGATATCACTCCCCTTCCTGTACCTCAGCCCAGCGTCACACTAATATCACTCCCCTTCCTGTACCTCAGCCCAGCATCACACTGATATCACTCCCCTTCCTGTACCTCAGCCCAGCGTCACACTGATATCACTCCCCTTCCTGTACCTCAGCCCAGTGTCACACTGATATCACTCCCCTTCCTGTACCTCAGCCCAGTGTCACACTAATATCACTCCCCTTCCTGTACCTCAGCCCAGCGTCACACTGATATCACTCCCCTTCCTGTACCTCAGCCCAGCGTCACACTGATATCACTCCCCTTCCTGTACCTCAGCATCACACTAATATCACTCCCCTTCCTGTACCTCAGCCCAGCGTCACACTGATATCACTCCCCTTCCTGTACCTCAGCGTCACACTGATATCACTCGCCTTCCTGTACCTCAGCCCAGCGTCACACTGATATCACTCCCCTTCCTGTACCTCAGCGTCACACTGATATCACTCCCCTTCCTGTACCTCAGCCCAGTGTCACACTGATATCACTCGCCTTCCTGTACCTCAGCATCACACTGATATCACTCGCCTTCCTGTACCTCAGCCCAGCGTCACACTGATATCACTCCCCTTCCTGTACCTCAGCCCAGCGTCACACTGATATCACTCCCCTTCCTGTACCTCAGCCCAGCGTCACACTAATATCACTCCCCTTCCTGTACCTCAGCCCAGTGTCACACTAATATCACTCCCCTTCCTGTACCTCAGCCCAGCGTCACACTGATATCACTCCCCTTCCTGTACCTCAGCCTAGTGTCACACTGATATCACTCCCCTTCCTGTACCTCAGCCCAGCGTCACACTAATATCACTCCCCTTCCTGTACCTCAGCCCAGTGTCACACTGATATCACTCCCCTTCCTGTACCTCAGCCCAGTGTCACACTAATATCACTCCCCTTCCTGTACCTCAGCCCAGTGTCACACTAATATCACTCCCCTTCCTGTACCTATCACTCCCCTTCCTGTACCTCACACACACACACACACACACACACACACACACACACACACACACACACACACACACACACACACACACACACACACACACACTCCTCTCAGGGTGGTTAAGAAGACATGAAAGAGCCTGAGACATTAGGAGGAACTGAGGAGCAGCCAGCACAACACCTCCTTCTCCTCCCACCCCTCCTTGAACAGACTCTCCTTGTGACATAACCTCCTTACGCTACACACAATACAGTCTCATTAGCTGGCGCTGCTTCAAGCTCTACAGTAATCAGCTATGACACTAAAGCACACACTATTCAATCTCCTCAAGCAGCCCTGAATCAAACACAATGCTAGCTCATCATCCACCACAGACTGTGAAGCGGTATACTTCGATGTATGACTAAATGGAGAGAGCACGTGAATGTGGTGGCGGGCGTGAAACTAATCAATCTATCACTGCGTGTTTATTCGCCCACATGCTGCTCAACATGATTGTTTCTGTCTGTCACCCACCACAACATTATAATTAGGTGTACATATCACTGCACAGGACAAGAGGCACCATCTCACCAATCAGTGAGTGTGTGTGCATGTCTGGCCTGTGCCTGTATGTGTGTTATCTGTGTACTGTATATCTCTCTAATTGTCTGAGTGTAAGTGCCTTCTAGCCCACTTCATTCCACTCCATCCACTTCCATTGGCACAGCCCATACAGAGGGGGATGGAGGATGGAGAGGATCCAGTGTGGGTCCAGTGTCCGCGGTGTCGTCTCCTCCAGGTTGAGGAGCCATGATGCAGGCCGAGACTTGTGCGTGTCCTCTCCTCTCCGTGGGAGATTTACACCCCTCTCTCCCGCAGCTTTTCATTTGTCTAATTCCCTGTGTGGTTGGCTGGGAGGTTTAGGCTGCTGCTAGGCAGAGCACGTACTGTCCATCCGCCCTGCGCGGCCTGCCTACCAGCGTCCTTGGGTCCCCAGAGCAATGCAAGGAGGACTCTCTCTCTTACTTCAATGCCCCTTCCCTCTCTCTCACTCTCTCTATTTGAATGCCGTCCAACTGCTCCCTCTGTCACATCCACTGCAATTTATAGGAATTTTAACAGCCCAGGTTCACTGATTGTAAACCATTTCATTGCTGAGGAAAGTTGAAAAGGAGTGGTTTTATAAGGTTTATGTGTCCGTGTTGTTTTGGTAAGATGATTGTGTAGTCACCTCCTGGCCGGAAGACAAGGACAGGAATTTAGCCTGTGAGTGGTTCAATCACACCAGCCTCCGCAGGGCCCAGGGAGGAGTTTAAATGGTCGTCATGCTGCTTCCTCTCATTGGACGAGCACCAAGAAAGGAGATTTCCCGGCACGGGTTCCCACTACCAGGTCAGCTGGGAGCTGATCGGGATTGGACGACAGCCATGCCAGCTGTTTGTCCTGCTGCCCTCTAATTGGGCCAAGTTCTGTCCTGCGTGTCCTCTCAATGTCTGTGTTGGACCAATTAAACCCAAATGATTGTAATGTACAACTATGATTGGCTCTGTGTGAGTTTTGTCTCTGCTCAAAATGCCAGGGTAATAGAAAACCCTGAATGTGACTCTGCAGACAAAGGCTGTATGCAGAAAATTCCACTAAATCAACAATGCTTTTCTATCTACTCCTTTGCAGCGTAATCTGCATTTCAATTAAGTTGAAATTGGCTTCTTAAATATAATCAACTCAACTTATTTGTGAAGTAAAGTGAGACATACTGTACATTTCTGTGAACTGCTATCTTCACTCTAATGTGTAGCTAGCTGTTTACAATCAAATGACTCCAACTTTGGGCACAATTTCTGTTGCAAACAGGAGGAGTATTTTTAATAGTCCTAAACAGACAGTCTATTTCAGCCAATTGTTTATCGGCCTCCCTGGTGCCAGGGGATAGAACAAATTACGGAGGGAAATAAAGCTTTTGAATCATTTACAGAAGTTTTGTCTTCCTCTTTGAGAATGACAGCCAATTAGGCGTTCTCGCTCACTGAGCTCAGCGTTTGAACAGGGAAAAACACCAAAGCAAGTGGTAACTTCCATCACTCACAGCCTTCAAGGCCAGACTGTTTCAAACAGTAAATACACCCCACTGTCTACACCAGTCGTTCCTATGGGAACACTACACTGCACTCATGCTCTCATATCGGTAAGTAAGCAGTGTTGTGTTCACAGGTTGTTTCAAGTACATGTAAAGATGTCCTGCCCTCAGCCGACAGCCACTGATTAAACAATAATTATTACAGAAACATTGAAGTCTCTCAAGACCCCCCAAAGCTCTACTTCCCAAGCCCTCTGTTTAGTTCAAAGTCATTTAATAATTAGATTTGATTGTGGTGTTGAGGACTCTGATCTGGATTTTAGATCTGCAAAGACTCGCTAAGTGCTTACTGTGTTTTTGATAACGTTTCAAATGAAACATTTTAATGATGGAACATACACTGAGCTGAGTATACCAAATATTAGGAACATCTTCCTAATATTGAGCTGCACTCAGAACAGCCTCAATCCGTTGAGGCATGGACTCTACAAGGTGTTGAAAGCGGTCCACAGGGATGCTAGCCATGTTGACTCTAATGTTTCCCACAGTTGTGTCAAGTTGGCTGGATGTCCTTTGGGTGGTGGACCATTCTTGATACACACGGGAAATGGTTGACCGTGAAAACCCAGCAGCGTTGCAGCTCTTGCCACACTCAAACCAGTGTGCCTGGTACCTACTACCATGCCCCATTCAAAGGCACGTAAAACTTGTGTCTTGCCCCTTCACCCTCTGAACGGCACACATACACAATTCATGTCTCAATTGTCTCGAGGCTTAAAAAAATCCTTATTTGACCTGTCTCCTCCTCTTCATCTACACTGACTTAAGTGGATTTAACGAGTGACAACAATAAGGGATCGATGTGTTGTCGTACATTTCCCTGCAATTATATTTCTGAGACCTCACCCCAATGTCAGCAGCACACTCAGTCCCCCAATCAAGCCCCTAACTGTTTCAATTGGATAGGTGTCATGAACTGGCTGAGAACCTGCATTACATCTAGGAAAATAAATGATCCTTACACCTGCATAACCTCTAGGAACAAAAATTATCTATAAACCTGCATTACCTCTAGCTACTGAAATTATCTTTAAAACCTGCATTAACTCTAGCTACTGAAATGATCCCTAAACCTGCATTAACTCTAGCTACTGAAATGATCCCTAAACCTGCATTACCTCTAGCTACTGAAATAATCCCTAAACCTGCATTAACTCTAGCTACTGAAATGATCCCTAAACCTGCATTAACTCCAGCTACTGAAATGATCCCTAAACCTGCATTAACTCTAGCTACTGAAATGATCCCTAAGCCTGCATTAACTCTACCTACTGAAATTATCTTTAAACCTGCATTACCTCTAGCTACTGAAATGATCCCTAAACCTGCATTACCTCTAGCTACTGAAATGGTCTTTAAACCTGCATTACCTCTAGCTACTGAAATTATCCCTAAACCTGCATTACCTCTAGGAACAGAAATGACCCTTAAACCTGCATTACCTCTACAAACATATAATCCTTACACCTACATTACCTTTAGGTACAGAAACTATGCTAAAACTCATTGCCTCTAGCTACTGAAATTATCACTAAACCTGCATTACCTATAGCTATCGAAATGATTCATAAACCTGCATTACCTATAGGAACATAAATCATGGCTACTGCCTTAAAGCTGCAATATGTAACCTTTTGGGTGACCAAATTCACAAAGAGATATGATTTATAGATCTGTCATTCTCATTGAAAGCCGGTCTAAATAGTGATATATAAGTTCTATGCACTCTATTTCTATTTCCCATTCTTAAGATTAGTTTAGTTTTACTTAACATTTTGTACCTAAGTTTCAAACAGTTGAATATACAATATTTTTGTTTTAATTCAAATATATTTCCCAGCAGTTTAGAATGGTACAATGATTCTCTATACTATCCATTGCTTGTTTTGTTACATAAACTGAAATTAGGCAAACTATTAGAATTTTAGCAACCAGGAAATGTCAGAGTGATTTCTGCCCCTTTTCAACCTCATATTTGTCACGTCTACTCCTGCTCCTCCCCTCCGGCGTCCGCCGGTTTACTAACCACCACTCCTGGGAACCATCATCACGCGCACCTGCGCTTCATTAGGCACACCTGGACTCCATTACTTCCCCTTTATCTGGCACTCCCTTAGGTTCTTTCCCCAGGCAGTACTGTTTTGTTCATGTCAAGACGCTACTCCTACGTTGGATCGTTCCATGTTTCTTGTTATATTAAACTGACCACCTGCTTCCTGACTCCCAGCACCCACGTTACAATATTCACTATCTCCAGCACCAAACCAGCATCTACATTTCTACATGCGTGTTTCTATTGTCTGTGGATAAAAAGATAAGGTCACAAAAAAATGCTTCTCTGTGACATCACAGGGTACGATTAAACTTTTTTTTTTTAAATGCTACGAGTTTCTATCCAGAGGGAGGGTACTGTATGTTCTTGCTCCTCACGTCACCACAAATCTCATATTGTTTGAAAATCACTTTTTTTATGATGTTATCGAATAGAACTTTAAATATTTTTCTACAAAATGCTCCGTTTTCACATATGTAGACACTGGTATTGTGCTGGAGATAATGAAAGTACATTGAAAGGTGAGCTCTGCTCATATACCTGGTAAGATTGGCATCTCTTAAAGAGGCATTTTGAAAAAGCAGCCTTTATCTTTTGATGTAAAAACGTCTCCAGAAATGTAACTCTACTACTCATCAAAGTACGTGTTTTAAAAACACATTAGATCTTTAGCAAATCAAAGAACCATACAAATTAGAACAAAGTATTTATATAATATTAAATAGAATTGAGAAAATATTGCCATTATTATATAAATTGACATTTTTACATGGAAACATGATGCTGACCTTCTAGGCAGAGTTGCAAAGAAAAAGCCATATCTCAGACTGGCCAATAAAAAGAAAAGATTAAGATGGGAAAAAGAACAGACACTGGACAGAGGAACTCTGCCTAGAAGGCCAGCATCCCGGAGTCGCCTCTTCACTGTTGACGTTGAGACTGGTGTTTTGCGGGGTACTATTTAATGAAGCTGCCAGTTGAGGACTTGTGAGGCGTCTGTTTTTCAACCTAGACACTCTAATGTACTTGTCCTCTTGCTCAGTTGTGCACCGGGGCCTCCCACTCCTCTTTCTATTCTGGTTAGAGCCAGTTTGCTCTGTTCTGTGAAGGGAGTAGTACACAGCGTTGTACGAGATCTTGAGTTTCTTGGCAATTTCTCATTTCTCAGAACCTTCATTTGTCAGAACAAGAATAGACTGATGAGTTTCAGAAGTAAGGTCTTTGTTTCTGGCCATTTGAGCCTGTAATCGAGCCTGTAATCGAGCCTGTAATCGAACCCACAAATGCTGATGCTGCAGATACTCAATTAGTCTATAGGCCAGTTTTATTGCTTCTTTAATCAGAACAACAGTTTTCAGCAGTGCTAACATAATTGCAAAAGGGTTTTATAATGTATTCAATTAGCCTTTTAAAATGATAAACTTGGATTAGCTAACACAACGTGCCATTGGAACACAGGAGTGATGGTTGCTGATAATGGGCCTCTGTACGCCTGTGTAGATATTCTATAAAAAAATAATCTGTTTCCAGCTCCAATAGTCATTTACAACATTAACAATGTCTACACTGTAGTTCTGGTCAATTTGATGTTATTTTAATGGACAAAACATTTGCTTTTCTTTCAAAAACAAAGACATTTCTAAGTGACCCCAAACTTTTGAACGGTAGTGTACATTTTGAGATTTCAAATGGACATCACATCTTACTGTGAAGAGATCATGATTAGTTCTAAATAGGTGTTTGGTGATTGGTAGACTAAATTCCTTGTACTTCTCTTTAACTACCATTTCCTGAAAGTCCGACTCTTCCCACACGCTAAGTAATTCATCTCAGCTTTAGACGCACCCGCATTCACTAAATGTTGCGTGATTATAGTGAGATATATTCCCCAGACATGTATAGAGGGAATTGTTCATATGTTGTCAAATATAGATTTTAGATAACATTTTCTTTGGAAATATGCACCAAAAATGCTGTTTACCCATATGGTTTAGTAATTTACAGATAGAAAGATTAAAAAAAAGTATATATCCACAATCTGCTCAAAGTCCAGTCCTGGAAATATGAGCAGATCTTATTAGATATTGCCTCAGTTTGCATATTTTAATACAATAGTTCAGAAACTTTGTAATACAAAAAAATGTATATATTGGTGTTTTATTTAAATTGTAGAAGTTCATTGTGATATGAATAAGGGAAAACATTACCCTATTAGAGTGTGGTGCCTTGCCTTAACTGTAATATTGTATAGTGCATCTCACGTGTTTTGTTTGATTTACTGATGTAGGTCTATGTATGCTGCAATTCAGCTTTCAGCTGCAAATGTGTCCAATTTAAAATAAACCTTAAATATATATGTATTATGCTGTCATTTTCAATTATATTTCAGTGCTGTGCAATTTTCTCTAAACAGTATAATTACGGTCCATTTTATCTGCTGAAATATACATGTATTCTCTGCTCAGCCCACAAGTAGAATTCAAAGATCACTATGCATAAATATCAACGGTTACACAGACGCACATTTACCAAGATCACCATGCATAAATATCAACTGTTACACAGACGCACATTTACCAAGATCACCATGCATAAATATCAACTGTTACACAGACGCACATTTACCAAGATCACCATGCATAAATATCAACTGTTACACAGACGTACATTTACCAAGATCACCATGCATAAATATCAACTGTTACACAGACGCACATTTACCAAGATCACCATGCATAAATATCCACTGTTACACAGACGCACATTTACCAAGATCACCATGCATAAATATCAACTGTTACACAGACGCACATTTACCAAGATCACCATGCATAAATATCCACTGTTACACAGACGCACATTTACCAAGATCACCATGCATAAATATCAACTGTTACACAGACGTACATTTACCAAGATCACCATGCATAAATATCAACTGTTACACAGACGCACATTTACCAAGATCACCATGCATAAATATCAACTGTTACACAGACGTACATTTACCAAGATCACCATGCATAAATATCAACTGTTACACAGACGTACATTTACCAAGATCACCATGCATAAATATCAACTGTTACACAGACGCACATTTACCAAGATCACCATGCATAAATATCAACTGTTACACAGACGCACATTTGCAAAGTGCATGCATGGTGTCAGTCATCTTGTGATGCACCATACCTCATAACAACGGCGTACATACAGAGGCAGCGCCAAGGTCGAGCAGGTGCCCGTCTGCATCACTGGCTGTCAGGCTGTACTTAACAAACACATGCAGAGAGCCATGCGAGTGCATGTGTCTCATTAAAGCATAGTGCATATTTAATGTAGGGCCCGTGCTGAGACTGTGTGTGAGAAGATGTGCACATATGAGTGAGATATCCAAACTCCTCCAGTGTAGAGAGACTTCCTATCAGTCGGAAGATGCGGCCAGAAGAGTTAATAAATTCTTTATGTCTGCAGAGCTAGGCTACATTAGGGAAATGTGTGGCGCCATATTTTTTTTTTCTCTGTAGGGTTGATTAATATTTAATGTAAACACTTACAACAAATTGTCCCCCAAGGCCAATTATGAGCCATTGGAGGCGGGGAAACAGTTCCACTGATAGAGAGATGATTGTATCTCCTGAGAGTAAGTCTGGGACACACACATCCTCAGGTCCTTATGCCTTATGGTTGGGTGCTCACCTGCCTACTGTCTCCTGCCCTCTGACTCCAATGAGCGTCAGCGCTAGACGGGCACCACTGTAACGGACCATGTTGGAGTGGGTGAAACAGACGGCTAAAGAAGTCTCTCCGCAGGTGGTTTCATATGATACGTAAACCAGGGTTTTCCTAAGTACTGGGGGGCATACCATAGCAAAACATTTTTCCAAAGGAAAATAGGACAGGTCCAGGTAGTAGGTCCACATTTCAGTCTGTTAGTCTGTTTCCAAACGCTTTGTCACTACTGAACAGGACCGAGTAATCCGTCACACACACACACACACACACACACACACACACACACACACACACACACACACACACACACACACACACACACACACACACAGAGAGAGAGAGAGCACAAAGACAGAGATGAAGTCTTGTGTTACACTGAGATACCACTGGCTGTGCTCTGCACATCCTTTCCTGTCACTGACAGCACCACCTGCTCCTCTCAGTAGGGTCTCATTGTCACCGCCACCGTTTGAAAGGAGCATGGCCTCAGGACAGGTAACATCGGATCCATTTCTGGGAAAAGGTCAGCTCAAGTCTCAACGCAGCACGTAGACATGGCAGTTAACATGGCACACTTCTGTAGTAGACAACATAGTCGTTCTGGAGAGCAGGATGTTCTCTCAGTGCTACTGTGTACTAGAAATGAACTACAGCAGACCTTTTCATTTCATGGTTTGCACACAGTCAGAATACTGTATACATCTGCAGCTGTTGATCTATATGGTTAATACAGTCATATCATTCTCAGAACATTCTTGGGGGTTCAAAAGACATTTGATCAATCCTGCCCAAAAATGAGTGATGGTCAGGATACTCTCAGGGGGCATATCTACTCAGCAAAATTATGCATATAACATTCTACACTTGGGGGTCAGGCATGCCAGAGAATATTATTTCAACTGTTGGTCCATCCCAAGCTTTACTCTTGACCATTAATGTGTTACCCGGTGATTGTGAGAACAAAACAAAGGGTTTGGAAACTGTTACACACTAAAACTGGCATCCTTGGGAAGTCCCAACTATGACATCAACCAATTTAAGTTGAAATGTAAAATGGTTTTAAGGTTAGCGTTAGGTAGGGGTTATCGTTAAGTTTAGGGTAAGGGTTGGTGTTAAGGGTCGTCCCAAGGATTACCGAATATCACTAACACAGAACCCAGAACCCTAGCTTGCACTTGCTAGCTAATTTGTCCTATTTAGCTAGCTTGCCGTTGCTAGCTAATTTGTCCTGGGATATAAACATTGAGTTGTTATTTTACCTGAAATGCACAGGGTCATCTACTCCGAAAATTAATCCACACATAAAACGGTCAACCGAATCGTTTCTAGTCATCTCTCCTCCTTCTAGGCTTTTTCTTCTCTTGACTTTATATTGCGATTGGCAACTTTCATAAATTAAGTGCATTACCGCCACTGACCTCGTTCATTTTTCAGTCACCCATGTGGGTATAACCAATGACGAGATGACACCTGCTTCTATAAACCAATGAGGAGATGGGAGAGGCAGGACTTGCCGCTTGATCTGCGATCTTTTTAGACCTTGGCAACGCAGACTCTCGTTGGCTGCATGAGCAGTGAGGGTGCAATAATTTAATAATTTAGATTTCTAAATGTATTTTACAACGCTCGCGCACGCTACGCGAGCGGTGTAGTCAGCCTGTAACCCTGTTTTTAGGCAAAGGCACTCTGAAGCGCTGTCCATGGTGCTGAAATAGGCCCATAGACTTCAACATCAAATCAAGTCTTTTATGAGCTACATTATCGGTTTGTGTAGACATCTTTTTAAAATGGCAACCTTTTAAAATATTTAACTGTTGCATTAAGCATGTTAACATGTTCTAGAACTTATTTTGTCTGACAGCTGAAGCCGCAATAACAAATTATTCACATCTCTTGGACTTTCAAATGTTTTCTGGGTCAGATAATTTACCTTCCTTCTCTTCAATTTACAACTGTCACTTCAGAGCTCATCGTTTCAGGGAAGGGTCTGTGCTTAGTGCTTCTCTGGTCCAACGTAGCCGCAAATACATAACTCCAGGACATAGGCCTATAGATAAGTCCATTCACCACGGAACATAGGTTAGCGTTTGAAGGGGCATTAGAAAAGCACTAATTACAATCATCTTACTAACACTGAACCTGACACGTGTGTCCACACATTCGCAAATCACACTTGGATTATGCACAAGCTCGCTGGATGGAGCGTGATGTACAGTGCCGGCATAATATAGACTTCTGTTGCTCAGAGAAGCCCCAGAGCCTTTCTGTCGCTTCCTCTCTCAACTTTCTCCCTGTCCTGCCCCTCTGAATCCATGCTGCTGTATTCCAGGCCAGACGGCCGCAGATGTGAGATTTGACTAGCCTACACCTTTTCCTTACGACTGGGGGAAAATAATACAGAGGAATCATCTAAAATCATATTTGGAGTCATTGTGTGGCACGTTCGCACTAAGACGTTTGTGTATTTCACACTCATTCCACTAAACGTGTTTTTCTTCACACTTGCTCAAGTATTGATTTTAAGCACATTGGCATATGTCTAATAGGCACAGGCAAGTCCTCGAATAT
>NC_042988.1:16502212-16647212 GCF_901001165.1 Salmo trutta
AGAGAGAGAGAAAAGGACACAATGGCGTGGGTGTGAAAGAGTCAGTGAAAGGGATTGGGATTCTGTGTTAAGAGATGTCTGGTCAGGTGCACATGAAAGACCAGTGCTCAAAGCTCTGAATGCTCTTCAATGAGAGTCCACTGCTGCCAATGGCTCTGTGTGACTCACTCACTACTGCAGGCAGAAAACACAGGTATCATACATGGGCACATACATGAACCCTCTATTGGACAGTAGGTTCTATCACACACATGCTCACACACATGCTCACACACATGCACATCTACTCAATTATACACATGCTTATTATTCAAATGCACTCCCTTTAAATTAATATAATCTACCTGGGGTTTGGAAACATTTAAATGAATGGCAGCAGTTGAAAGTGGTCAGTACCTGTTTGCCTTTCCTGTATTGACTGAACCAGCTTCCTGGCTTCTCTTTGTTCCAGGCTGCTAGCTTCACCTGTTCACAAGAATAGAGAAGGAAACAAGGAATCTCTGTAACACAGGATTCTGAGGATGTACAGATCCGGTATCTTAATTTGATCACTCTGTTGTTGCGGAGAATGTTCCTGCACAGCAGGAAATACCAATTGTAGTGTATTAAAGGTTTTAAAAGGCTTCTAAAGTGGGTGATTTCCACTTTAAAATTGATTTGCCATTATGAAAAATGTTACAGAAAATATATCAACCCCTAAAAAATGTCTATTAATTATAATCCACATAATAAATAACATATCCTATAGCTGGTGGATTATTTTCCTGCTGTGAAAAATAGGGTCAAATCAAGATAGTGCATCTGTAAGACACCAGTTGATCTGAGGCCATGTACTGTACACTACTACAATGTTCTAGTTATGTTGATGTGAGCAGACATCAAGGTAGTTTGAGACTCACAGTTTCAATCCTCTTGTCAGGGTAGAGACAGGTCTCTCCCTCAGCGGTGAAGTTACAGAAGACCTTGATGGAGTCCCTGTGACATCCCTGGTTGGGGTCGATCCAGTAGTCACCTGGGACAGGTACGGAGACAGAGACAGCGGTGTCATTTCAATACGGGACAGCAGATCAGGCAAGAGAAAGGGGAAGACATGAAATCATAGAGTATGTATGATGTAACAGGTAATTATACTGGCTATTGGAGGATTTGGTGGCTCATTTGCTCAATCAAATACAGTGCCTATAGAAAGTCTACTCCTCCTTTGGGTTTCTTCACATACTATTGTGTTACAAAGTGGGATTAAAATGGATTTTATTGTCATTGTTTGTCAACGATCTACACAAAATACTCTGTAATGTCAAAGTGGAAGAACAATTATTTAGATATATTTTTTAAGAATAATGAAAAAGAAAACACTAATATAACTTGATTAGATAAATATTCACCCCCCAGAATCAATACATGTTATAAACACATTTGGCAGTGATTACAGCTGTTAGTTTTATTGGGTGAGTCTCAGAAAAGCTTTACACACCTGGATTGTGCAATATTTGCCCATTATTCTTTTCAAACTGCTTCAAGCTCTGTCAACTCTGTTGGGTTCATGGCTAGAAAGCAATTTTCAAGTGTTGCCATAGATTTTCAAGCAGACTTAACTCAAAACTGTAACTTGGCCACTGTCTTCTTGGTAAGCAATTCCAGTGTAGATTTGGCCTTGTGTTTTAGGTTATTGTCCTGCTGAAAGGTGAGTTGCTATCCCAGTGTCAGGTGTAAAGCAGACTAAAGCAGGTTTTCCTCTAGGATTTTCCCTGTGCTTCATGCTGTTTCTTTTCATCCTGAAAAACTCCCGACTTTGCCGATGTCTAGCATACCCATACCATGATGCAGCCACCACCATACTTGAAAATACGGAGGCAGTGACTCAGTAATGTGTTGTGTTGGATTTTCCCCAAACATAAGGCTTTGCATTTAGGCCAAAAAGGGTATTCCTTTGCCGTGTTTGGTGCTTTGTTGCATACATATGCATGTTTTGGAATATTTGTGTTCTTCTTTTCACTCTGTCATTTAGGTTACTACAATGTTGTTGATCCATCTTCAGTTTTCTCCCATCACAGCCGTTGAACTCTGTAGCTGTTTTAAAATCCCCAATGGCCTCATGGTGATGTCCCTGATCAGTTTCCTTACTGTCCTGCAGCTCAGTTCAGAAGGACAACTTTATTTTTTTATGTGTCTGAGTGGTTTAATACATAATCCACAGCATAATTATTAACTTGATCATGCTTAAAGAGATATTCAATGTCTGATTTGTTATTGTTACCCATCTACCAATCACTGCCATTCTTTATTAGACTTTCGAAAAGCTCCCTGGTCTTTGTAGTTGAGTCTGTGCTTGAAATTCAATACTTGACTGAGGAAACTTACAGATGTTGTATGTATGGGGGACAGAGGAAGGGTTAGACATTATTTCATACAGAGTGAGTCCATATAACTTATGTGATTTGTTAAGTCAAATTTAGGCTTGCCTGAACAAAGGAGCTGAATACTTACGCAACGACTATATTTTAGTTATAAAAAAATTATCAATTAGCAACAAAAAATATATAATTTTCTTTTCAATTTGACATTATTGAGTATTTTGTGTAGATCAATGACAAAAAAATACAATTAAATCTATTTCAATCCCACTTTGTAACGCAACAAAATGTGAAACAAATTCAAGGGGGTGTAGATTTTCTATAGGCACTGTACATGTTCACGTCAATAAGAGTGCCAATGCAGGGTGATGAGGGGAGATCTGTGTGATACGAGGGTGATGAGGTGATGTGCTGACCATCTCTGTAGCCATGCTGGATCATCATGAGCTCCTTGCAGGTGCGGGCGGGGCTCTCAAAGGTCCCCAGGGGCTTCCTCATCAGCTCCACCTCTGTCTTCATGGAGGTGAGGGAGGCAAACACCTCCTCCATGCCCTCTGCCTCCTCCAGCATGGGCTGGTCTGCCTGCAGGAACACCTCCTGCTCCAGATCCATCTTCATCCCTACCTCCTCGTAGGGAGCTGCGCCTCCTTGCACCATCCTAGAGTGCCTCTTCCTCTTCCTCCGGCCCTCGTGGTCTCTGATAGGCAGCAGCTGGACCATGGTGGCAGGCGGACCCTGGAGGGAAGGAACACAAGTGGAAGACAGATGACAAGAAACAACAGTGACGGAGAGAAACAGAAAGAGAAAGGTAGGGTGGATGAGAAGTGTGGAGGTGTGTGTGTGGAGGACTTACAGGGGGTCCGGGGGATCCGGCGGGGCCAGTGTCTCCTTGGGGTCCGATGGCGCCCTGAAGAAAAGAATGGAACAAAATCCTGCCTCAATCCTCCAGTCACCTGGAGCGATTCTCACACTAGTTTGCCAAATCCCTCTTTGATCCTGGCAGATATGGTTCAAGGGTTTATAGGATTATCCAGCTCTGTGCATCAGCAGTCTGTGGCCAAAGCCCCTGCTCTCTACATGACACACTATGGTACTTTTCATAACATCACACCGCACCACTATATCCTATTATAATACACTGTACCCACAGGAACAACACATCACTGTATGGGCTCACTTTTAAGGCCAAAATACATTTTAAAAAGTACAATGTAGAAAATTAAGCTGAACGATGGTTCATTTGGCAAGGCGAGATAACGGCTTGTCTGGCAGCATATGTTCCTGGCAGCTGCTAGCTATAGGCTGGTGTGTAAGGAGAGGAATGACAATGTGGAGATACAGTCAGACGACTGGACTCACCAGGTCTCCTTTGGATCCTCTCTCACCAACTGCACCCTAACACGGGAAGAGAGGTCATTTTGAAATAGGAAGAGTCATATCAAAGTAAAACAAAGCCAACTATGAAGAGTTGGGTGGGGTGGGGGGACTGAGGAGGAGGGGGCACTTACAGAAAGTCCAGGGGGTCCTGGGGGGCCGGTGGGGCCAGGGAGGCCACCCTTACCCCCGTCTCCTTTGGTTCCTTGTGTGCCCTGATTTCCGGGCAGGCCTCTGTCTCCCTTCTCTCCCAGCTCTCCTGGAGGTCCGATCAGACCGATCAGACCACCGTGACCCTTATCTCCCTTCCTGCCCGGGTCTCCTTTCAAACCTGGCAGTCCTGGGGGTCCCTGGGAACAACACAAGATCACATTTACACTACATGGTTACACATGGGTGAAAAAATATAATTGACGTATCAGGAGAATTGACCCTATCAAGGCTACCTACCATAAGTTATGTGAAAGAGGGGCAATAACAGTACAGTAGGTTGACATATGAACATGTAATATGCATGGGGATCTTACCATAGGTCCAGGGGGTCCCGTCTGGCCTGGGGGGCCATTTAACCCTTGCTCACCCTGCAAATGAAAACACAAATAGGGGTTAATCAATTCAACAACATGTCCCCAAGCCTTGTTTCTGGTTGTACTGAGATGCTCCATGTATGTTGATAGTAAACCAATGACAGTTTATACTAAACTAATTAGGGAGACATGATGAGTGGAGCAGCAGAGCCACAGGCTACAGTAGAGGGAGATGTCTGTTTGAGTTAGAGTAAGGAGAGGAGAGGAGAGGGGGACTCACCCCGGGGCCTGGGATCCCTCGGAGGCCCTCTGGGCCAGGCTTCCCTGAATGTCCCTGGGGCCCCACTGGCCCTTTCTTCCCCACCAGACCTTCAACCCCATTGGTCCCCTAAAGGAATGAGAGAGAAGAACAGAATGACATGGTGGAGAGGAAAACAAAACGGAGTAAAACTGACATGTGTGGTGTACAATGCAGTAGCCTTTTCTTTTTGGGGATTTATTTTCTTCATATTTCATTAATGAGTTGAGTGTTGTTGAGTGTTCCACACATCCTTACCTTTGCTCCCTTCATTCCTTGTTTCCCTTCTTTTCCAGCAGCTCCCAAGTGGCCCTGGTGAGAGAGAGAGAGAGAGAGAGAGAGAGAGAGAGCGAGAGAGGTGGGGGAACATGAGGACAGAGTTTCAGCTGCTGGGGACAATACCCGAGTGCTTAAAAGCCTTACACTGCTTTTGTTCTTCTAAAACAGATAGAGGTCAATAAAATCCCTGAAGATATCCGAGTCCCACAAACACTCTCTCTCTCACACACACACATCAACACTCACCCTTCTCCCGAGGGGCCCTGAAGGGCCCGGTTCTCCAGAGGCTCCTGGGGGTCCCTGAGGACAGCAGAAAAAAGGGTCAGAGTTGAAACACAACCACACACAGTCTCAAAGACAACAACCACACACAGTCTAAAAGACACAGGGAAGAAAGCACAGCATATCCATGAATAAGTCAAGCCTCTCTGTATGTGACAAAGTACAAAGGCAATACTATATCTTTGGTATGCATACACTTTATGTATGTGATACTGTTGAATGAGCTCAGAGAACATACACAGTTACACATGTTTATGCTGTTCGTATGAATTCCTGTGTGATGTAAATGCTGTACTGTACTTACGGCTTTCCCAGGATCACCGTTGTCTCCCTTTGATCCCGGTCCACCATCAACTCCCTGTTTCAACCAGAAACACACATTTAGAGGAGGAACCGAAGAATAAGTCATCTACTGCTGTCAACATTAGAAATGAATGTTCTTGGTTCTACAGGTGCTGTACTCACATTGATCCCTGCTTCTCCAGGGGGTCCAGAATCTCCTGGGAATCCAATGGGCCCCTACAGAGGACCGGGAGTGGTCAGTTACCAATGACTGTTAGTTACAGCAGCATCGCTTGAGATTAATCTAATTCATTGGTCTGCCACCAACTCAAGAACCAGTTGGTAGAGGATGAGTGGCCTAAAGGACTAGTGACTAGCAGATGAGTGGCCTACATAGAGATCTACTCACAGGGTTTCCTTTGGGTCCGTCCTCCCCTGGCGTGCCTCTGACTCCTGCAGGTCCTGCTGCTCCGGAGGGGCCAGAGTCACCCTTCTCCCCCAGCTCGCCTTTACCACCCTGGGGACACCATATAATCATACAGTTAGTGGTTGAGAGAGAGAGAGAGAGAGAGAGAGAGAGAGAGAGAGAGAGAGAGAGAGAGAGAGAGAGAGAGAGAGAGAGAGAGAGAGAGAGAGAGAGAGAGAGAGGATGACTTACAGCAGCACCAGTGTCTCCAACTGGTCCTGGGTCCCCAGCCTCTCCATCCTCCCCCTTCTCTCCAACGATCCCAGGCTGGCCCACTCCACCAGGCTGGCCAGCAGTGCCCTGTTACAACACAACATAACCACTTGAACCAACACAGGGAGGACTGAAATAATAAATATTTCATCTAAAGGTTTCTTGTGTTGATGTTGTTTTGGGTGTCTGCTGTTCTCTGTCAGGGTGCTGAGACAGCAGCTGCACCATCATCACTAGGAGAAAATATTGACTGTTGTCTGTGTGTGTGAGTTTCCTCTGTTTGTGCGATCTGAGTAACAGAGTGTGGAGTCAGTCTCTCTGTATCTCTGTTCACTGTGTGTCAATGTGGAAGTGTGTGCTGACAGTGAAAGCATCTCTCTCTTTGGTAGAGTGCACAAATTGGAACGTGTGAGTGAGTGGAAGACTATCCTGCTTGCAGTGCAAGCCAGCTCTTCTATTTCCCACAGACTCAAAGCTTCTCTTTATCCATTTCTCTTTCACAACATCACCTGTATCAATCCATTTATGGATCGCTCCATCTCTACA
The DNA here is from genome assembly GCF_901001165.1 of Salmo trutta. Classification (NCBI taxonomy): domain Eukaryota; kingdom Metazoa; phylum Chordata; class Actinopteri; order Salmoniformes; family Salmonidae; genus Salmo; species Salmo trutta. The sequence continues at coordinate 16,508,834 of NC_042988.1, forward strand.
CCCTTCTATTTCCATGGTACCATATGAATCCGACTTAGGTTCAAATGGTATTCAACATCTTTCAAATTAGAACCAATGGGATAGTCCCAAAAGTACAAACCATCAAGCACTCCAGGCAAATGCTCAAATAAAGTATGTGATCTATCAAATTACATTTGTACCCAGGTCTGATGTGACGATCTGAATCCGTACCACTGAATTCATACAAGCATTTCACTACACCCACAATAACATCTGCTAAATATGTCTATGTGACCAATACAATTTGATTTCACTTGATTTTTGACTATGTGTGTGTGTGGCGTGGCTTCTTTCCGTCTCTCTCTCGTGAATAATTGATTGGTGTGAGATGTTGAGGGGTTGGCCATTAATAGAGGTAAATATAACTTCCTCTCAGGGATGATTGTCTAATACTCCTTAATGATTTATAGAGCGGTAAATATAACTCCCTCTGAGGGATTACATTCTAATACCATTTAATAATTCACAGCTCCAAACCGGCAGAGGGTCTGGGAGAGGGAGAGGGGTAGAGGGTAGAGAAGTGTGTGTGCCGTGTGTGAAGTAACAACCCTATTGGTGGGTGTGTTCTGATAGTCGGTAGTGTAGATTTGAGTAGAAGTTAGAGCTGCGCAAAATAGTATACCGTCTTGCAACATAAACCAATCCAATACTGCAGCAAACCCAATGCATAGAAAGGTGGTCAGATAAGGTCAGAAATATACTGTACCTCTCCACCGATGGACCCCTGGGGGCCTCTGGGACCATGTTGTCCTGGAGGGCCCTGAGGAGAAAATAAATCATTAGCCATTGGCTTGAGACAGCACATACATGCACAAGTACACGCAGACGCACACGCAGACACCTCTATCCCAAAGAAAGTAGACTGTGTAACCCACCAGGCAGCTCCTCCCTGGGTACAGTGACTGTGTGTAACAGTATAGCTTCCGTCCCTCTCCTCGCCTTGAAGCAGGGACCCTCTGCACACATCAACAACTGACACCCACGAAGCATCGTTACACATCGCACCACAAAATCCGCGGCCCTTGCAGAGCAAGGGGAACAACTACTTCAGGTCTCAGAGCGAGTGACGTCACCCGATTGAAACGCTATTAGCGCGCACCACCGCTAACTAACTAGCCATTTCACATCGGTTACATGTGCATGCTAGTCATTCAGTCTACTGAGGGCCTGGTGTCTGGTGCAACATATCCCCAGAACAGAAGCAGTCTCTATGATCATTACCTCACTGACATGATGAAGACACCACGAGGACAAGCCATTACCCTCAATGACACACAGAAAGGTTCTCTCTCTTTCTCCCTCCATCTCTGTCTCTATCTCCCTCTCTCGCTTCCTGTCTTTCACCCCCTCTCTCTGTACAGTATCTCCTTCTCTTTCGTTCCCTTCATCTCTCTCTCCCTCCCTCTATCCACTCCTTCTCTCTCTCTATAATGAGGAACCTCTAGTTCTCTACAAGAACCCATTATCAGGCTACAGGGGGAATGAGAGTGCTCTAGCCAGTCAGTGTGATGGGATTCCACCCCTCTGTGCACCTCAACATGGACAACAAGCTATTCATCCTAACTGCACTGACTGCTCCCTTCCAGTCCAGAGTTAATGGTTAGCTGTGCTTCACAAACGCTGAAAACCCAATACAGTGAGAGACTGTACACACAGCACGAAGATAGACAGACATACTCCAGACACTACTACATCCACTACAGTAAGCACATATCCTATAATCCTGCTACTGGGAAGCTACGCGGCATTAGAAGCTGCAATCCTGTGAACCACAGCAAAATGAGGCTTTCCCAGTGAGATCTCTTTCCTCCTTGCCCTCTCTCTGTCCCCCCATATCTTTCGTTCCCTCTCATCCTCTCTCTTTCTCTTTTTTTCCCTCTTCTGTTTTTTGTTCCGTTTTGACGCTTCCTTCCCCTCTCCCTAATCAGGCTGAGTGTGCTGTGGCGCTAGCTGTGTGTGTAGAATCTTATTTAGCATGTGTTCACGGTCTGTGGCATTCTGAAATGACTGTCACAATAGTAGGAAGATGCTCATTAGACAGGCCCGGCTCAGGCTAATCTGATTAGCAGCTGTCACGCTGCAGTCTTCCTCCTCAAACCATCTCCCTCCCTCCCTCCAGAGGAACTCCTTGTTACATTTAGACACAAAGCCCTAGTCCTCTCTGGATGTATAGCTGGACGTGTCATGGCTGTTCTGTTCTGCGACACTCCAGTCACTCTACATGGAGCCAGACTCTAGACACTGCCTCCAAGAAGGGTTTTACTTTAGTTAGGCTTTATACCACAATGAAGATGAGAGACATGCTTAAGGAATGATCTTTGGTGGGAGAGTCCAGTGAGGCTGCCAGGTCAACAATAGGACATAGGGAAATTATGTCATTGTCCAATGGTATGTCCAGTACTCACCATCGTGCCCACGTGTCCACTGTCTCCCTTCTCTCCTGGGAGTCCTGGCATGCCCTGTAAAGACAGAGTATGGTTAGAGGCGCAGTAGTAGGGATACTGCAATGCTATCAGCTATGTGCTGTTGATGAGAGATGATACAGTCCACCTGTCAGCTATATGCTGAAGTAGAGAGATGGATGGTACAGTCCAACAGAGGGGTATCTCGTCTCCTCACCTGTAGTCCAGTGGGTCCTGTGGCCCCCTTGTGGCCTCTCGCTCCCTCGTCTCCCTTCGGCCCGTACATCCCCTGCTGGCCCCTCGGCCCCGGCTCCCCATCCACACCCTGAAACACACACAGAGGTCAGTGCTGTACACACATACAGTACACACAAACACACAGTAAAGACAGATACATTGAATAGACGTACCGGTAACCCTGGATGGCCGACAGGTCCCTGGATTCCAATAGGTCCTGAAGGGCCCTGGAGAAGAGACCGAGAAACAGAGATGCTGTTGACAGTATACTGTAAATCAATCACACACTGCAGGAAAACACTACTGTGTCGGGAGCTCAAAAAACACAACTACTGTGAAATTGCAGCTGTTGATGGTAGCCGTTTGTGATTGCTTGGCTTCTGAAAGTGTTAGACAATATTTTGAATAGTTTGATAGAGCTGCCAGGGCTAAGATAAGATAAAGTGCATGAAGATGCACAGTGCATGCTAACTAGACCATGAAGAAAGGCTTATAATGCCTAAAGCTGAAAATAACAGCTCACATACAGTAATATACTGTACAGTTAATTATAACTGCACATAATTACCTCAACGCTCAATTATAAACCCTTTCTCATTTATTGAGTTATTCATTTGAATTATCCTAGTGATAGCAGCTGGTGACGGGGAGGATACTGGCCGGTGCTTAATACTGTGATTGGTGATGTCATATCCTGTCAGGTGTGTAATACTTTGACTGATGATGTCATATACTGTCAGGTGTGTATGTGTAACCGATGTGAAATGGCTAGTTAGTTAGCGGTGGTGCGCGCTAATAGCGTTTCAATCGGATGACGTCACTCGCTCTGAGACCTGAAGTAGTTGTTCCCCTTGCTCTGCAAGTGCCGTGGCTTTTGTGGCGCGATGGGTAACGATGCTTCGTGGGTGTCAGTTGTTGATGTGTGCAGAGGGTCCCTGGTTCAAGCCCAGGTTGGGGCGAGGAGAGGGACGGAAGCTATACTGTTACATATGCCGCATTCAAAACAACTGGGAACTCGGAAACCTCTGATTTCAGTGCGTTCAACTCGTATCTGCCCTCTCATTGGCTAGAATGGTCCCACCTGATCTCGCCTTCCTTCAATCATTGAGGACGTATTGTTAGAGTGGTCACTCGGCTATATTGTTAATATTGGTAGTACTGTGGCTGGTGATTTCATATCCTGTCAGGTGTGTAGTACTATGGCTTGTGATGTCATATCCTGCCAGGTGAGTAGTACAAGAGATACTGGATATAACGATGAGATGCTTGTGTCTCCGCTCTAACAATGGGATTCATTGTCCACAGAGCGGAACGGCGGGCTGTCAAGCTCCCACCTATTCCTCTCTTTGGATTGGTGGATACATCTTGTTAATTGAATACTTGTTTGAAACTGAGGTTTGGGATGTGGAACTGGAGACAAGTGGGAGTGGAGTTGCTGGGCGGGGGATAGAATGATGGTCAAAGATAAAAGTAAAAAATAAAGCTAGTTCGGTCCCCATTTTGACTTGGTGGGAAATCTGCCGACGTGCCCTTGGGCGGGGCCCTGGTTGCCCCTGTGGGTCACTCTAGACGGGAGACGGTTACATGACTGAATGTAATGTAAATGTTGAGCGGCTTCACTGCAGGTAGATTGTATGTTTTAATATTCAATAAATATTCAATAAAAAAAGTGTGTCACACTTATAACAGCACACTCGTAACAACCTAAGCATTATGAAACTTCTATTAGAACAAATAAGCCTAACGTATCAAAATAGCAATTTATGTTTCTCTTGACTAAATTCAAAACTTTCATTGCCCCCCACACAAAAACTCTTCACCTACTTAATAATTAAGGATCTGCTGAACATGGGCAGATTTGTGCCAGAGATAGGATCTTCCCCTCCCTCTCTCTGGTAATACTGTGTCTGGTGATGTCATATCCTGTCAGGTGTGTAATACTGTGGCTTGTGAGGCTAAAAGACAGTGTTGTGGTTGATATCTCTCCAGATGAAGACTCACAGATTCTCCTTTGTCTCCTTTACTGCCCTTCTGGCCTGGTCCTCCTGTCTCGCCCTATAGACAACACACACACACACACACACACACACACACACACACACACACACACACACACACACATTGCAGAGATATAGAGACACACACAGTAACCCATACATCTCCCACCCACACAGCATCAAGGCCACTAGGTGAGTGGACTCCATGGCTAATAAGGACAATAGATCAATTGACTAGCAATAAAAAAAAACAGCAGTGCTTCAGGCCTTGAGGGCCAGTAGTTGGATTCTCCTAATTTGTCCCTCTACAGTGGTATGGTTCCTACTGTGCTGTACCTGTGTACAGGTGTAAGTACCTTGTCTCCGTCCTCTCCTGGAGGCCCCGCGGGGCCAGCAGCCCCAGGCAGCCCCACAGGCCCCTGCGCCCCGTCCTGTCCAGCCGGCCCGATGGGCCCCTTCTCTCCCTGGGGAACAGATGGATGAGGAAACACCGCCACTATTCTAATCTCATATTGCACCATGACATATTGATTAATAGATAACGCAGAAAGAGTGGAACATGCATGCACACACACACACACACACACACACACACGTAAACACTGATTATAACATATAACATATACAGTACAGAGGAACCCACACATGCTGTTTATTTCTCAGTAATGAGCAGTGATGTACGTGTGTCCATTTAGAAATTGACACTAGCGTTGCATAAGAAAAAAAATGAATAAGGAAATGATCCAAGGTTCTTACTGGCTCGCCCTTTTCTCCCATTGGTCCTCCAGGACCGACCCCACCAGAGCGTCCGGGCTGACCAATAGCACCAGCCGCTCCAGAAGGCCCTTTCTCCCCAGTGGCTCCCTGGGTAACGACAGGACAGGGGAACAGAGAGGTAAGAGGACAACGTCACATGATTCACTCTTTCATTTAGTACACTGGTTATGATCTCCATGGTAACAGCCTCCCACATGTCCTTGTTGGCTATAGACCACATACGGACCAGGATGGGGGATGGAGGTAGAGATTAGGGGGGTAGCATGGGGAAAATGGGAATTAAACAATTGCTACATGATGAAATCCAATTTACCACTGTTCCTGACAGACCGGTGGGTCCTTCTCCTCCTTTCAGTCCAGCAGGGCCCTAGAGAGAGGCAAGCATACAGAACCAATCAGAGCCTTCATCACAGGACTCCAACCAATCAGTTTCCATCCCACCGTCAGAGTATACAGTTATCAGATGGTCCACCATCAGTTAATTCAGATGAAGCCCACTCTTGGACTAAAAAGCAGCATGGTCAATGGAGAATCTCCATTAAAAAGCTAGGAAACTGGCCTTCAGTGATTTTCACATAAAACACTGGGTGCTATACAATACAGTAGTACTTTACATCAGTGCAGAATGTAATATGTCAGTAAGGTGAAGGTCAGGAGATGTGAGGTGGGTGTGTTAGCTCGTTACCATGGCTCCGGGGCTGCCCCTGCTCCCTCTGAAGCCTCGGAGCCCAGCGGGGCCACTCTTTCCTGGAGCTCCAGACGGACCCGGGTCTCCCTGGAAACCAGAACAGACAGACAGACAGACAGACAGACAGACAGACAGACAGACAGACAGACAGACAGACAGACAGACAGACAGACAGACAGACAGACAGATATGGAGGATTAGGTCTGAGTCTACCAGTGAGCTGACGACAGGCCTCTTTTAATTTGTAATTTTTTTAAGGGGTGGATCAGCTTTAATACTGCGGATAGATTGTTGCTTCCATCAATGTAATTGTCTGCATCATTTCCAATCCCCCATATATTTTTGGGGTGAATATATATATATCCATATACAAACACACATACACATACATACCCACATATATACACTACCGTTCAAAAGTTTGGTTTCACTTAGAAATGTCCTTGTTTTTGAAAGAAAAAATAAATAATATCCATTAAATAACATCAAATTGATCAGAAATACAGTGTAGACATTGTTAATGTTGTAAATGACTATTGTAGCTGGAAATGGCAGATTTTTTATGGAATATCTACATAGGCGTACAGAGGCCCATTATCAGCAACCATGTTTATTTTGAGAAACAGACGCCTCACAAGTCCTCAACTGGCAGCTTAATTAATTAAATAGTACCCGCAAAACACCAGTCTCAACGTCAACAGTGAAGAGGCAACTCCGGGCTGCTGGCCTTCTAGGCAGTTTCTCTGTCCAGTGTCTGTGTTCTTTTGCCCATCTTAATGTTACGTTTTTTATAGCCGTTTCCATATAGCCGTTTTCAGCTACAATAGTCATTTACAACATTAACAATATCTACACTGTATTTTTGATCAATTTGATGTTATTTTAATGGGCAAAAAAAAGCTTTTCCTTTAAAAACAAGGACATTTCTAAGTGACCCCAAACCTTTGAACGGTAGTGTGTATACACATAAACATTCATATATGTACAAACATACACATACATATATGCATACATACATATACACCCTTTTTTTAGAATATCCCTTTATTATTCCCCGCAACCCCTACCACCCCTCCCCCAATTGGAGTAAACTAATAAACAATAACACTTAGGCTTCTACCTTCAGTTTATGCATCTTATACACATTTTACAGACACAATCTATTTTACAATAGTTATATTTAGTTTGTTTTTAGTCCTTCCTCTATTTCTGATGTCCATCCAGTTTGATTTCTATTTGAAACTGTGCTATTTCACAGCAGGCCTCTTATGAGGTGATAAATCACAGAGTACAGTGCAACAGTCACATCAACTGAGAGGAACATCCATATTTTATGAGCGGTAATGTACGGAGCACAGTGAGGTATGGAATGAGGAATTTTTTTCTCCTCTTTATCAGTTTGGAAATTTGTGGGAAGGATAAATCCCTTGAGGTGAGGTGACATATCTCGTTTCTGAGAGGGTCCTGGAGGAGGCATGTATGATCTTCTATAGATTGCTTTTATGATGATAATAATGATAGTGTTGAAGATGATGATGGTGGTGGTGAAGATGATTCACTGAAGATGAACACGACGGACTCACCTTGGATCCCTCCTTGCCTGCTGCTCCGGGTAAACCTGTCTCTCCAGGTGGTCCTGGTGACCCAGGGTGTCCTCTGTCGCCATTAGGCCCAGTCTCACCAGATTTACCCTAACGACAACCACAGAGACAAAACAAGACAGGAGTTCTCATTACCTCACAGCTCTCATTTATTGGTTTGATTTTCATTGTGTCACAAAATAACTACAAATGTAGTTCTAATCCCTTATTGGATAACTCACCTGTGGTCCGATCACACCCGTTGGCCCATGTGGACCAGTCTTGCCTTGGAAGCCCTGAGAGAGGAGAGATGACAAGTGAGAAAACAGCAAGTGAAGCCGTGACCCAAAGCTAAGAGCTGAGAGAGAAAGAGCCAGCCTGACAGAGAGAGAGAAAGAGAAAGAGAGAGAGAGAGAGAGAGAGAAAGAGCAAGAAAGAAAAAGAGAATTATGGATAGGATTAGTAGTCTTCAGTCTGTAGTCCACTCTAGCACTTCAGTAATTCAGTATCCAGCTTTTGTCTTATTTGTTGTTGTGGTGTTGTTAGGGGTCTTGATGAGTGTTGAAATCTATGTCCATATTTGGACAACGGCGAAAAAGTAACTAACAACCACGTAATTCCTGGGTTATCATAGAATCCCAGTTTAACTCACTGGCTCCCCTCGCTGTCCTGGATGTCCTGGTAGTCCGTCTTTTCCTACCGCTCCCTGAAAAATAATATTGCACTTTTTATTAGCAAAGACACACATACACACTAGATAGAGATAAACAGTACAGACAGACACAACATAAGGCTGGAAAGAAAAACAGAAACATGTTAAACATGCAGGGGCTCCCGAGTGGCTCCCGTCACTACAGACCCTGGTTAGTTTCCAGGCTGTATCACAACCGGCCGTGATTGGGACTCCCATAGGGCGGCGCACAATTGGCCCAGCGTCGTCCAGGTTAGGGATTGGCCGGGCTTGTCCGTCAGTGTAAAGAAGAATTTGTTCTTAACTGATTTGCCTAGTTAAATAAAGGTTAAATAAAAAAATGTAAATAAAATAAATAAAAGCTGCTTGTCATTTGACACATCACACTTACATTAGGTCCCTTAGGTCCTGCCTCGCCGTTCCTTCCCTGTGGTCCTTGGGGTCCCTGTATGATCAACCAGACAACACAAAGACTCAATCCAGTTGACTATCTTTACCAGTAGGTATCGTACACTGTTATGTATCTGTGAAGCATAATGATGCTTTTTTCTAGCAGGGTGTATCATTATAATATTATCATCCTATGCTAGCTATTATTAGATATGGTATTACTAGATATGGTATTATTAGATATGCTATTATTAGATATGGTATTATTAGATATGGTATTATTAGATATGCTATTATTAGATATGTTATTATTAGATATGCTATTACTAGCTGTGTTATATTATAGCTCAACTTTGGGGTTGTTGTGTGTCAGACTGGAGCTTACCTGGTCTCCTGTGGATCCTGGTGGGCCTTCGTGTCCAGAGGTGCCCTAATTGGTGGATCATGTAGAAGGTGGAGGATTGGGATAGAGAGATAAACAGTTATTGAGCCTGTTGGTCTATTCATTCATTTTATGAAAATATATATTTTTTATCATTGTTAATCATTTCATTGGTGGTCTTTTGAAAGGACTCCTGAAATAACTCCTTTCAGTTTCAAACATGTAGCTGCAGAGTATTGTAAGTATTATCTCTTTGCACCAGATGGCATGGCATTCTGTGCTGAACAGTAACACAACAGCACCTGCTCCTTCTCTCGTTATGAGACAGCTGTGCACTGGCCTAAACCCACCTTGTCTCCTGACTTTCCTGTTGGTCCTCGTGCTCCTCTCCCCCCTCTGGCACCCTATGAAAAAACAACATCAATATAATCCTCTTTATGACAACACAACTCATCCATAGAAGAAGGATAAATGACAAGGGGTGAATGAGAGTTCCTATGACGTAAATCAGTGGTCGCCAACCGGTCTGGTTTTCTGGAAAGAAAAACAACAATAAAGCCTCGCGTTCCTATTTCTTAAAATGAGTTTAGTGCTGGTGGTAAGTGTACTTGATTCAGCAGCCCTGGTGCCGGAAAGGCAAAGTGTTCCCATTTTGAACCATGTCTGAAGGTAGAACTCCACGTACCCAGCAGGCCCAGAGAGCAAATCAAGTGCACTAATAGGCCTAGCACTGGCCAATCAGATCGCTCAGATCACCGTGTGTGCAGTTTCCTCGCGCCATAGGCTGTCAAAAGAAGCCTCGAAAGCACAGCAAAGTTGATAATGTGAGATTTCTAAAGTTTATGTTTAAGTTGTTATTCAGGACTTTCAACACTTTTATAAGCCATTAAAAAGCTAACCATCAGATGCAGGCCATCAGTCCAGTAAAATAAATGATTATAAATGATTCAATGATTATGCTCACTCAGCTGTGCCTCACAAGTAATATGACAAATGATCTACTACCAATGTGACGATATACCTACAATTTAGAAATATAATTTCTAAATAGTCTGAGAAGAACAACATTGGCATTGCAATTCAAGCATAGTGATAATGTATTGGGCCTACAGCCTACTGCACAAACCTCATTGCTACAGAACTGTTTTTAATTGGTTAATGTTGCATAGGCTTATGTTTTTTAAGTCATGTTTATTTTGTTATCTGAGCGGTTAGTTCTTGGCTTGCATTTTGACTCAGAAAGTGATCTTGACTCAGAAAAGGTTGATGACCACTGATTGTAAATGAATGGTGTGCAATATCAGTTGGTGAGAAACCGTGACTCACACCTCACCATAGGCTCAATGCAATAGAGATCAACAGACTTAGATGCTGTAAGACCAGAGGAGAAATCTAACTCACATTAGGACCTCTCTGACCCCCAGTTCCTGCTTGACCAGATGGACCCTGCAGAAGAGAAATGCAGCATTATTACAATCACTCAGTTGTCTATCAGTGAAAACACTACAGGCAGTTCACCAATCTTTGGATGGTTAGAGGAGCATTAGAGTAGAGGGTTTAATGCGGTTCAGTATGGTTCAATACAGTTCAGTATGGTTCAATACGGTTCAATATGGTTCAATACGGTTCAATATGGTTCAATGCGGTTCAGTATGGTTCAATACGGTTCAGTATGGTTCAATACGGTTCAGTATGGTTCAATACGGTTCAGTATGGTTCAATACGGGTCAGTATGGTTCAATACGGTTCAGTATGGTTCAATACGGGTCAGTATGGTTCAATGCGGGTCAGTATGGTTCAATACGGTTCAGTATGGTTCAGTACGGTTCAGTATGGTTCAATACAGGTCAGTATGGTTCAATACGGGTCAGTATGGTTCAATACGGGTCAGTATGGTTCAATACGGTTCAGTATGGTTCAATACGGTTCAGTATGGTTCAATACGGTTCAGTACGGTTCAATACGGTTCAATACGGTTCAGTACGGTTCAATACAGTTCAGTATGGTTCAATGCGGTTCAATATGGTTCAGTATGGTTCAATATGGTTCAATATGGTTCAATACGGTTCAATACAGGTCAGTATGGTTCAATACAGGTCAGTATGGTTCAATACGGGTCAGTATGGTTCAATACGGGTCAGTATGGTTCAATACGGTTCAATATGGTTCAATGCGGTTCAGTATGGTTCAATACGGTTCAGTATGGTTCAATACGGGTCAGTATGGTTCAATACGGTTCAGTATGGTTCAATACGGTTCAGTATGGTTCAATACGGGTCAGTATGGTTCAATACGGGTCAGTATGGTTCAAAACGGGTCAGTATGGTTCAAAACGGGTCAGTATGGTTCAATACGGTTCAGTATGGTTCAATACGGTTCAGTATGGTTCAATACGGTTCAGTATGGTTCAATGCGGTTCAGTATGGTTCAATGCGGGTCAGTATGGTTCAATGCGGTTCAGTAAGGTTCAATGCGGTTCAGTATGGTTCAATACGGTTCAGTATGGTTCAATACGGTTCAGTATGGTTCAATACGGTTCAGTATGGTTCAATACAGGTCAGTATGGTTCAATACGGGTCAGTATGGTTCAATACGGGTCAGTATGGTTCAATACGGGTCAGTATGGTTCAATACGGGTCAGTATGGTTCAATACGGGTCAGTATGGTTCAATACGGGTCAGTATGGTTCAATACGGTTCAGTATGGTTCAATACAGTTCAGTATGGTTCAATACAGGTCCTATGGTTCTCACCCGTCTTCCTTTCTCTCCCAGAACCCCGGCAGAACCAGGGAACCCCACGGATCCCTGGAGAACACACACAGAGGTTAACCATCTACAGCCTTACATTAATCATGCATCAACCACAACATTTAATTAACTAATAATTAACCACAGTATCGAATTAAGCAAAATCTAATCCATAAGTCAAACACACTGCCTTAAATACGCCATTAATCAACCCGCTAATGAATTGTTGTCACTAATGAACTATTAATAAAATACCTATTTTTAAATCAGCCATTTATCATGCTTTATTTTTTATTTGACAGCAATGAGCTGAGCCAAAGAAATACACACTTCTTTGTGTTTCAAAGTTTTAACGTAAAACAAAGTTTTAAAGCTCTTAATTGGATTTCACCTTGGGTCCCTGTCTTCCTGGGTATCCTGGCAACCCTGGGACACCCAGTTTACCCTGAGGAAGGAGAGACAGAGCGAAAGAGAGACACAGAGAGAGAGAGTGAGAGAGATTAACAGAAAAAGAGGAGTGGAATCATTATGGTTGACTTGGCAACATTGCCAAAAACAAAGTGCATAATGTATGCAAATACTGTATGACATGGTTTAGCAGGGTGTTCATGTGATTACATGTACTGTAGCCGACACGCTGAACACGCATATATCCATATATCTGCATAATCCCAATAACTCATACATATTGCATAACCAGACACATACAGTAAATGTTACTAGTGAAATAATGTTCCTGTACCTTTTCTCCAGCTATGCCAGCACCTCCGATCTCTCCTAGGGGTCCCGACTGGCCCTTAGGCCCCTCTGGCCCATCCTCTCCATGACCTCCTGTGACCCCGTTATCACCCTACACACGCACACACACACATCACAGAGAGAGAGAGAGATAGAGAGGGAGGGAGAGAGAGAGAGAGAGAGAGAGAGAGAGAGAGAGAGAGAGAGAGAGGGAGAGAGAGAGAGAGAGAGAGGGATAGAAAGAAAGAGAAGCAGACAGAAAAGCAGGTCAGACCGAGATCTCATCTCATTCTACATAAAATACCTTATTTGTTCATAATGAGAGACAGCTCTGATCTGAAGCGTGTGTTAGTCTGGTGTGGGTACACTCTCACCCTGTCTCCCTTGAGGCCCATGTCACCTTTGAACCCGGGGAAGCCATCTTCACCCTGCAATGTGAAGAGGAGAAGAAGACACTGATTTCTAATGATTCATGATGATTCATGAATCACAGTACTGAGATCTGGCAGGTGTCTGATCTATTAAATCTCTATGGGGGATGTCATAATAAACCATGAAGTAGAAATGCAATGCCTTTACAGTATCCGACAGTAAGACAACTGGTACTTTGACTGTGAGTAATCATATCTATTCTTCTAGTTTTACAGCAGAATTACTGTAAAAATGACTATTTTCTCACCTTTTCTCCTTTACTCCCCTTCAGACCTCTCACTCCATCGGCTCCCTGTGAAACATACATTCAAATACAAATAGAATCAGAACAGGCCACAATATCACTGATAATCACCATTCAAGATGATACTGTACTACATTACCGTATTCAGAAGTAAATAAAAGTACTATCAACAGCATGCTTGGGCTGTCACTAAACCATGTTTTTATTGAATTTTACTGCTACAGCTATTGTAAGAAACACCATGATTTGACCCTGGAGAATGACTTATGAATGACTATTGATTTGCTCTTAACCTGTCCTTGCCCTGCTATTGACCAATTATTGACCATCTATTAACGATTGCAGACGAGGTCAGCTTGCGCCTTAATGACAGTGACCTAGAGGTGGAATACTGGTGCTGTGAATATTCCTTTGAGTGAGTAAGCAACCCCGGCCTGGATGCAACACCCCAACCTATCCTCGCAAGACACACTTTGAATTCCATGTGCAAACGCTAAATTCACACACACGCATATACACGAGTACACACACACACACCCACACACGCGCTCACACACACACAATACACCCATACCCACAATCCCACCCCCCACACACATAAACACGTTCCTCTCTTATCCAACATTGTCATTTCTACCATCCATCAAACGTTATTCCCACTGTCATTAGATCTCCTCCTGAGAATACACCTGCTCCCTCTGAACCTGTCAACTCTCAATCACACACTCACACACACTCCCACAACATGTCCATCACAGGTAGAGAGATTGACATGTCTGGGGGAATGGCTCTCTCTCTCACCATTGTACCTTTGAGGACATTTCAACCGTGACCATTACACAACATCTCACCTTGACACCGCGAGTCCCTGGATAACCAACAGGCCCTTGGGTTCCAGGCAAACCCTGTACGACAAAACAACATCAGGATTCATCTGTCTGAAAAGCACTATCCATTATACAGATGCTAGTGAGCAACTGTGTTGGGCTGATGTAGTCAAATCACACAATGGCAATGAGTGCTTTGGAGTGGACAATGACGATGAGTGCACTTTATGATCAATACCATACCGCTGATCAGCGGGGTGGATTGATGTGACTACGCAATGACAATGACATTGTTAAAATACAATGTTGAAAAGGATGAGTCAACGGGAGTGAGCGTACAATGATGATGATGATGATGACAGTGAGCTAATGTGGATGAACATGATTGGAGTGGGAGTGTCCGATGACAATGCATCAAACGAATGTGATGTGAGAATTATGATGAGGGAACGTGATTGGATAATATGGATGTTTACATGACAGCACAGTGGTATGATGACCCAGGCAGGTCTAACGGGCTGTACTGTAACTCACATTGAGCCCCTTCTCTCCTGGGGGGCCTTCTCTTCCTGGATGGCCCTGCACACATTGAACAGACATAGCATATTAGAAGTCTTATTATAAGACATTATAAAGGCTCACACATGTTTATAACAAGTAATACAGCATTGTACCAGCCGGCAGTACCTTACTATTCTAACTATCCACAGATCTCCAAGTCTGTTTAGAAACAATCAATGGAGCTTGATGGACAGTGCAAAGCAAAGTGAATACAGCACAATGTATAGAGGGACTTGGAGGGTGCTGTGTCTGCAGAACATGACAGTACACACGAAACATAAGCCCTATTTACTATTACGTAAGCCATGTGGATGTAAGTTTAGCTAAGCCCTTTTGTAAACAGATCCTTCATTCATAGAGCTAATTGAAATGCTGCGTTGGAGAACTTTCCTAATGCCTTCTGTTCTCCCCTGCTGGTGGAGAAGAGGTAATGCACCCTGGTAAGGTCAGCGCTATCAGTGCTGCTGAGGAAGAATCAGATGGATGTACTTACAGTAGGGCCATCGATACCAGAGAGTCCCTGCAGCCCACCGTTCCCCTGGGGACCCTGTGGGGGACAGAGACAGATCATGAGTGGTGAAATGTACTGTATATACAAATCAATCTGAAGGGTAACAACCAGGCTACAACAATGTGATACATGGTACCTGTGTTTTTGACTATGATTAGCCTCTAGTGCAGCCATACTCAACCGGCGGCTACCGACTTTATAAATAAATAATATAAAAAACTCAGGCTTTCAATTTATTAATGTGGTTGAGAGTTGTAACAGTAGAATGCACAAGGTGCAATTTTTACATTTGGTTGTGTATGGGAAGTTTTCCTCTTGTTATGTCATTCACTGACAGACATTAGAGAACTATTTCTAACATGTCAGTAATGTACAGTTGATCAACTAGCCCATGTTAGATAGGTAGGAATGTTAGGCTAACCAGCTATCTAAATCTTGTAGTTATCATGGATAGATTATACGCCCATGGGGGCCCCCATTGATTTTGTTGACTCAATGATTTTGTTAACACAAAATTGAAGGAAATTAGCTTGAAAACTGCACCATTTCCTCTCTGCTCCATGACAAAATGTGTAGAAGAATTGTAGCTGCTAAATGTTCTTTCTGCCAACAAGAGGAGAGTGAACAGTCTGGGGTCATATGGGTCACGACTCACAAGGTTTATTACTACGCCGATGAAGACAATATCCATCCGGACCTTTACCACCTAGGAAATAGTAGTTGAGTAGCCCTGCTATAGTGTGAGGAGGCTCTGGTGTGTGATTGCACAGAACTGACTCCCTGCCTGCCTGTGTGTGTGTTCCAGTTTGTGTTTCCTGGATATTCATTTCCTGTCAAGTGTCCTCTGTAATCTGAATGGGAGCCAGGAGTGGCTGGTACCGGGTCACAACGTTCAAGGCCAGCCTCCCCTGGGGGCAGAGCTGATAGCGGTCACAAGATCAGGTCTTTAAATCTGATAGGAAGAGAGATGCACGGTGCCTACCTTCTCTCCTGGCAGGCCGATGGGACCCTGAGAACCAGGAAGGCCCTGGACCAGAACAAAGCATTAATCAGATTCATGTGTGTGTGTGTGTGTGTGTGTGAGGGAGAGAGAGAGAGAGAGAGAGAGAGATAGTAGAAAGATAAAGAGAGAGTAGAAAGAGAGAGAGAGAGAGATAGTAGAAAGATAAAGAGAGAGTAGAAAGAGAGAGAGAGAGAGAGAGTAGAAAGATAAAGAGAGAGTAGAAAGATAAAGAGAGAGTAGAAAGAGAGAGAGAGAGTAGAAAGATAAAGAGAGTAGAAAGATAAAGAGAGAGTAGAAAGAGAGAGAGAGAGAGATAGTAGAAAGATAAAGAGAGAGTAGAAAGAGAGAGAGAGAGAGAGAGAGAGAGAGTAGAAAGATAAAGAGAGAGTAGAAAGAGAGAGACAGAAGGGAAAGACAGAAAGTGTTGAGACTGTGTTTTTTATGATTATGTTTTTGACAACATGTTGTTGTGTGTTGACATTGTGTGAGGTTGTGGGTTACCTGTAATCCAGGATTTCCTTGTTGACCGCTGGGCCCTGTCTCTCCAGGTGGCCCCTGAGACAAAACAACAAGTGTCACACACACTTTCTCTTCACACAACCCTGGTCACATGGTCAGAGCCCCACATGCTAGGAATCCTAAACAGGGTCATGGGACTGCTATTCCACTGTGGTCAATGCTTTGTTAGCTGTGTTTAATTAATAAAGGTCAGTTGCATTCCACAGGTCTGATTGTGTTTCTAAACACCATCTTTAGAAAGCTTTTATTCACCCATTATAGTCATCATGGATCAACTGTTGTCATTTTGAGGTCATGAAAACTACAAGTCCAAAGTTAAGTTTAAAATACTGACCAGGTTGCCCTTTGACCCTTGAACTCCATCCACACCTGTAATACCCTGAAAGAGAAAGACAGCTAATCAGATTTAACTGTATTCGATGTTATCTATTAATATCAGACTGGTTTGAAGGGTGTTCAATTGCCCATTGAATAGCATTAAGGTGAAGGTTGGATGTTGTCTTACTGGCTGCCCAGGTGGCCCAGGTGGCCCTCTGGGTCCGACAAGTCCTCTGGCACCCTAGAGTCAAACACAGCACACTGATCAATACTGTATCAGGTTCATATAAGCTCATGTATATATATATATATATATATATATATATATACACACACATTCTCAAATTATGACAAATACAGGTACAGAATACAGTACCAGTCAAAAGTTTGGACACACCTACACATTCAAGGGTTTTTCTTTGTTTTTACTATTTTCTACATTGTAGAATAATAGTGAAGACATCAACACTATGAAATAGCACATATGGAATCATGTAGTAACCAAAAAAGTGTTAAACAAATAAAAATATGTTTGATATTTGAGATTCTTCAAAGTAGCCACCCTTTGCCTTGATGACAGCTTTGCACACTCTTGGTATTCTCTCAACCAGCTTCACCTGGAATGCTTTTCCAACAGTCTTGAAGGAGTTCCCACATATTCTGAGCACTTCTTGGCTGCTTTTCCTTCACTCAGTGGTCCAACTCATCCCAAACCATCTCAATTGGGTTGAGGTCAGGTGACTGCTACCAAATTGTGTTGCTACCATGTTGTTGTCAGTGTTGTGTTGTCTCTCTTGTCGTGATATGCGTTTTGTCCTATATTTATATTTTATTTATTTATTTTTAATCCCAGCCCACATCCCCACAGCAGGAATTTTGCCTTTTGGTCGGCCGTCATTGTAAATAAATAAATAATTTGTTCTTAACTGACTTGCCTAGTTAAATAAAGGTTAAATAAAACCCAATAAATAAATAAATTGTGGAGGCCAGGTCATCTGATGAAGCACTCCATCACCCTCCTTCTTCGTCAAATAGCCCTTATCAAATCAAATTCAATTTTATTTGTCACATGCTGTCACGTCCTGACCATAGAAGCTTTTATTTTCTATGGTAGAGTAGGTCAGGGCATGACGGGGTTGTGTCTAGTTTCGATTTTCTATGTTGTCATGTTCTTGTTTCTGTATTTCTATGTTGTTTTTTTGGGATGATCTCCAATTAGAGTTTGGTCATCGTTGTCTCTAATTGGAGATCATACTTAAGTAGTTGTTTTTCTCACCTGGGTTTGTGGGAGATTGTATTTTGAGTAAGTGTATGTTGCACCTCGGCGGTGGTCTGCAGTCCGGAGTCTCCAGCGGCGGTCTGCAGTCCGGAGTCTCCAGCGGCGGTCTGCAGTCCAGAGTCTCCAGCGGCGGTCTGCAGTCCAGAGCCTCTGGCGATGAACCACGGTCCAGTTCCTCTGACGACGATCCACGGTCCGGTGACATAAAAGCGGAGGGATCAACGGGAGAAGCGGGGGCTACACCCGAACCGGAGCCGCCTCCTATGATGCTGGATTCGCAGGAGGAGAGGGTTCATCGTCCTGCACCCGAGCCGCCTCCTATGCTGGCGGATAAGTAGGATGAGAGGGTTCTTCGGCCCGCACCAGAACCGCCTCCGATACAGGAGGATCCGCGGGAGGAGAGGGTTCTTCGTCCTGCACCAGAGCCGCCACCGACATTAGACACCCACCCTAACCCTCCCTTTTTTAATTACATTTTTTTGTTAGATGTTTTGCGTTCGGAGTCCGCACCTTTGGGGGGGGGTACTGTCACATCCTGACCATAGAAGCTTTTATTTTCTATGGTAGAGTAGGTCAGGGCATGACGGGGTTGTGTCTAGTTTAGATTTTCTATGTTGTCATGTTCTTGTTTCTGTATTTCTATGTTGTTTTTTGGGATGATCTCCAATTAGAGGCAGCTGGTCATCGTTGTCTCTAATTGGAGATCATACTTAAGTAGTTGTTTTTCCCACCTGTGTTTGTGGGAGATTGTATTTTGAGTAAGTGTATGTTGCACCTCTTCGTCACGGTTTGTTGTTTTGTTCATTAGTTTATTTGTAAGTCTTACATAGTTTTCACAGTTATAATAAAATATGGAACGATACCCACGCAGCGCTTTGGTCCCATTCTTCAGACAAACATGACACATGCGCCGAATACAACAGTTGTACTGTAGACCTTACAGTGAAATGCTTACTTACAAGCCCAACAATGGAGTTTTAAGATTTAAAAAAAAAAAAAAATTTAAGTAAGAGATAAGAATATCAAATAATTAAAGAGCAGCAGTAAATAACAATAGCGGGGCTATGGTCAGGGGGTACCGGTACAGAGTCAATGTGCGGGGGCACCGGTGTCGAGGTAATTGAGGTAATATGTACATGTAGGTAGAGTTATTAAAGTGCATAGATAATAACAGAGAGTAGCAGCAGCATAGAATGGGGGGGATGCCAATAGTCTGGGTAGCCATTTGATTAGCTGTTCAGGAGTCTTATGGTTTGGGGGTAGAAGCTGTTTAGAAGCCTCTTGGACCTAGACTTGGCGCTCCGGTACCGCTTGACGTGCGGTAGCAGAGAGAACAGTCTATGACTAGGGTGGCTGGAGTCTTCGACAATTCCTAGGGCCTTCCTCTAATTTCGCCTGGTATAGAAGTCCTGGAAGGCAGGAAGCTTGGCCCCAGTGATTAGTGGGCCATACGCACTACCCTCTGAAGTGACTTGCGGTCAGAGGCCGAGCAGTTGCCATACCAGGCAGTTATGCAACCCGGCAGGATGCTCTCGATGGTGCAGCTGTAAAACCGTTTGAGGATCTGAGGACCCATGCCAAATCTTTTCAGTCTCCTGAGGGGGAATAGGTTTTGTCATGCCCTCTTCACGACTGTCTTGGTGTGCTTGGCCCATGTTAGTTTGTTGGGGATGTGGCCGCAAAGGAACTTTAAGCTCTCAACCTGCTCCACTACAGCCCCATTGATGAGAATGGGGGCGTGCTCGGTCCTCCTTTTCCTGTAGTCCACAATAATCTCCTTTGTCTTGATCACGTTGAAGGAGAGGTTGTTGTCCTTGCATCACATGGTCAGGTCTCTGACCTCCTCCCTATAGGCTGTCTCATCGTTGTCGGTGATCAGGCCTACCACTGTTGTGTCATCAACAAACTTAATGATGGTGTTGGAGTCGTGCCTGGACATGCAGTCATGAATGAACAGGGAGCACGGGAGGGGACTGAGCATGTTGAGGATTGAGGATCAGCATGTTGTGGATCAGCGTGGCGGATGTGTTGTTACCTATCCTTACCACCTGGGGGCGGCCCGTCAGGAAGTCCAGGATCCAGTTGCAGAGGGAGGTGTTTACTCCCAGGGTCCTTAGCTTAGCGATGAACATTGAGGGCACTATTGTGTTGAACGCAGAGCTGTAGTCAATGAATGTCATTCTCACATAGGTGTTCCTTTTGTCCAGGTGTGAAAGGGCACACGAGTGCAATAGAGATTGCATCATCTGTGGATCTGTTGGTGCGGTATGTAAATTGGAGTGGGTCTAGGGTTTCTGGGATAATGGTGTTGATGTGAGCCATGACCAGCCTTTCAAGCATTTCATGCCTACAGACGTGAGTGCTACGGGTCGGTAGTCATTTAGGCAGGTTACACAGCCTGAAGGTGTGTTGGGTCATTGTCATGTTGAAAAACAAATGATAGTCCCATTAAGCGCAAACCAGATGGGATGGTGTATCACTGCAGAATGCTGTGGTAGCCATGTTGGTTAAGTGTGCCTTGAATTCTAAATAAATCACAAACAGTGTCACCAGCAAAGCACCCCCACACCACCACACCTCCTCCTCCATGCTTTACAGTGGGAACCATACATGCGGAGAGAATCTGTTCACCTACTCTGCGTCTCACAAAGACACGGCGGTTGGAACCAAAAATCTCAAATTTTGACTCATCAGACCAAATAATAGATTTCCACCGGTCTTGTTCATTGCTCGTGTTTCTTGGCCCAAGCAAGTCTCTTCTTATTATGGGTGTCCTTTAGAAGTGGTTTATTTGCAGCAATTCAACCATGGAGGCCTGATTCACACAGTCTCCTCTGAACAGTTGATGTTGAGATGTGTCTCTTACTTGAACTCTGTGAAGCATTTATTTGGGCTGCAATCTGAGGCTGATAACTCTAAGGAACTTATCCTCTGCAGCAGAGGTAACTCTGGCTCTTCCTTTCCTGTGTCGGTCCTCATGAGAGCCAGTTTCATCATAGCGCTTGATGGTTTTTGTGACTGCACTTGAAGAAACTTTCAAAGTTCTTGACATTTTCAGGTTACTACACTTTTTTGGTTACTACATGATTCCATGTGTTATTTCATAGTTTTGATGTCTTCACTAATATTCTACAATGTAAAACATTTGAAAAATAAAGAAAAACCCTTGAATGAGTAGGTGTGTCCAAACATTTGACTGGCACTGTATATACAGTATATATGTGTGTCTGTGCATGTTGGTGTGTGTTTCTGTGTGCTCATCATGCATTTGTGTGTGTGTGTTTGAGAAATATTGTAAGTATGTTTGAGTGTGTGTGTCTGTGTGTGTGTGTATGTGTGTGTGAGTGTCTGAGGAAGAGCGAGTTAATGAGCCTGTGCACATATGGGCAAGTGTGTATTTGTGTGAGAGTGAGTGTGTGTGTCTGTGAGGAGAGACGAAGCGGTTTGGGGGGTGTCTCTGCGTGTGTTGTTTTTGTCAGCATCGCTCTTTGTACCTCGGCCAAGCCACCTGTTCCAAAGCCACATCTGTGATCTCCCTTGAAGTGATTGATATGGAAATATAATCATTCAGGCCAGGATTTCATCTCTACCATCTCTCTCCCTTTCCTTCACTCTCTAACTCGCTCTTATCTCATTCACCACCCACTGAATTCCTCTCTCACATTTATCTCCCTCCCTCTCTCCCCCT
The DNA here is from genome assembly GCF_901001165.1 of Salmo trutta. Taxonomy (NCBI): domain Eukaryota; kingdom Metazoa; phylum Chordata; class Actinopteri; order Salmoniformes; family Salmonidae; genus Salmo; species Salmo trutta. The sequence goes on from NC_042988.1 coordinate 16,530,868, forward strand.
TCCCCCCTCACTTCCCCTCTTTCTCTCATCCAAACCCTCAGCTCCTCTATTTCCCTGAGTCTCTGTAGTTAAGGGCTCGGACACACCAATAGCGTTTGCCTGCAGAGAGTACTGTAGTTGTGAACCGAGTGCAAACCGATTTTACATGTAGAATCACGGAAAATGACATTTTCGCACGATTCTGACTCAGACGGCCTCAACAGCACGCTGACGATCAGTTGATCCACATTCAGCGTGCGCCTTAACACAGCCCTCCTAACATGTCTAATACAGTCCTCTATTTCTTTGGTCGCTGGGTGATCCATTTAGAGAGGCAGAGCCCCACTGGGCCTCCTCCTCACCTGCTGGGATAAAGATGGAGTGTGAATCAGCCTGGGTCATAGAGCCGCCTGTGGGGTGGAGGAACGTGTGTGTGTGTGTGTGTGTGTGTGTGTGTGTGTGTGTGTGTGTGTGTGTGTGTGTGTGTGTGTGTGTGTGTGTGTGTGTGTGTGTGACGTGTTTACTCACAGGTTCACCGGGCTGTCCACTCGGCCCTACGGGTCCATCTAAACCCTAACAAATGACACGAGAAAGAGTCAACAGAGAGAGAATACTGTCCTCTCTTCATGTGCCTCTGTCCTATTAAAGAAATCAGTTGACCGACAGATATGTCTACGTAATACATCACACCCATCCTCTATCCCCCCTTTCACATAACTAACATGCCTTGTCCTGACCACAATTCATCATCAATAGCCGAAAATTTGTCTGAAATTAATTTAAAATCTTCACTGGATTTTAATCATTGATATTTGCATTGCTGCTTGTTGAGTGAACTAAAGCCAGAACGATAGAGATGTCTTAAACATTCAAGGTTTTTCAATTTCATCTCAATGGTGAGTGCTTTGATCTGGGTGCTTTGCTCAACTGTGGTACTGTCGGAGAATTTCCTCTACCGATCATGGTAATGGCGTCCTTCACTTTTACCTTGCCTCATGGAAAAGTGGTTTCAACTGGATCCACATGTATAGCATAATACATTTGACATTTTCGTCATTTAGCAGGCGCTCCTGTTCAGAGTTACATTAGTGAGTGCATACATTTTTGTACTTTTCGTATAATATGTATGTACGTATATTATACAGAACGGTATGTGGCTCTGGTTTCAACATACAGCACACATAGAAATGGAATTCAAATTATGTTTCTGCCCATGGGGTCCATGTTTCCAGGACGTTGCTGAAGGGGATGCTGGGTATGGTTACTTTGCTGAAGGGGATGTTGGATATGGTTACATTGCTGAAGGGGATGCTGGGTATGGTTACTTTGCTGAAGGGGATGCTGGGTTTGGTTACTTTGCTGAAGGGGATGCTGGGTATGGTTACTTTGCTGAAGGGGATGTTGGATATGGTTACTTTGCTGAAGGGGATGCTGGTATGGTTACTTTGCTGAAGGGGATGCTGGTATGGTTACTTTGCTGAAGGGGATGCTGGGTATGGTTACTTTGCTGAAGGGGATGCTGGTATGGTTACTTTGCTGAAGGGGATGCTGGGTATGGTTACTTTGCTGAAGGGGATGCTGGGTATGGTTACTTTGCTGAAGGGGATGCTGGGTATGGTTACTTTGCTGAAGGAGAGGCTGGGTATGGTTACTTTGCTGAAGGGGATGCTGGTATGGTTACTTTGCTGAAGGGAATGTTGGGTATGGTTACTTTGCTGAAGGGGATGCTGGTATGGTTACTTTGCTGAAGGGGATGTTGGGTATGGTTACTTTGCTGAAGGGGATGTTGGGTATGGTTAATTTGCTGAAGGGGATGCTGGTATGGTTACTTTGCTGAAGGGGATGCTGGTATGGTTACTTTGCTGAAGGGGATGTTGGGTATGGTTAATTTGCTGAAGGGGATGCTGGGTATGGTTACTTTGCTGAAGGGGATGCTGGTATGGTTACTTTGCTGAAGGGGATGCTGGGTATGGTTACTTTGCTGAAGGGGATGCTGGGTATGGTTACTTTGCTGAAGGAGAGGCTGGGTATGGTTACTTTGCTGAAGGGGATGCTGGTATGGTTACTTTGCTGAAGGGAATGTTGGGTATGGTTACTTTGCTGAAGGGGATGCTGGTATGGTTACTTTGCTGAAGGGGATGCTGGGTATGGTTACTTTGCTGAAGGGGATGCTGGGTATGGTTACTTTGCTGAAGGAGAGGCTGGGTATGGTTACTTTGCTGAAGGAGAGGCTGGGTATGGTTACTTTGCTGAAGGGGATGCTGGGTATGGTTACTTTGCTGAAGGGGATGTTGGGTATGGTTACTTTGCTGAAGGGGATGCTGGTATGGTTACTTTGCTGAAGGGGATGCTGGGTATGGTTACTTTGCTGAAGGGGATGCTGGGTATGGTTACTTTGCTGAAGGGGATGCTGGGTATGGTTACTTTGCTGAAGGGGAGGCTGGGTATGGTTACTTTGCTGAAGGAGAGGCTGGGTATGGTTACTTTTCTGAAGGGGATGCTGGGTATGGTTACTTTGCTGAAGGGGAGGCTGGGTATGGTTAATTTGCTGAAGGAGAGGCTGGGTATGGTTACTTTGCTGAAGGGGATGTTGGGTATGGTTACTTTGCTGAAGGGGATGTTGGGTATGGTTACTTTGCTGAAGGGGATGCTGGGTATGGTTACTTTGCTGAAGGGGATGTTGGGTATGGTTACTTTGCTGAAGGGGATGCTGGGTATGGTTACTTTGCTGAAGGGGAGGCTGGGTATGGTTAATTTGCTGAAGGAGAGGCTGGGTATGGTTACTTTGCTGAAGGGGATGCTGGGTATGGTTACTTTGCTGAAGGGGATGTTGGGTATGGTTACTTTGCTGAAGGGGATGCTGGGTATGGTTACTTTGCTGAAGGGGAGGCTGGGTATGGTTAATTTGCTGAAGGAGAGGCTGGGTATGGTTACTTTGCTGAAGGAGAGGCTGGGTATGGTTACTTTGCTGAAGGGGAGGCTGGGTATGGTTACTTTGCTGAAGGGGATGCTGGGTATGGTTACTTTGCTGAAGGGGATGCTGGTATGGTTACTTTGCTGAAGGGGATGTTGGGTATGGTTACTTTGCTGAAGGGGATGCTGGGTATGGTTACTTTGCTGAAGGGGATGCTGGTATGGTTAATTTGCTGAAGGAGAGGCTGGGTATGGTTACTTTGCTGAAGGGGATGCTGGGTATGGTTACTTTGCTGAAGGGGATGCTGGGTATGGTTACTTTGCTGAAGGGGATGCTGGGTATGGTTACTTTGCTGAAGGAGAGGCTGGGTATGGTTACTTTGCTGAAGGGGATGCTGGGTATGGTTACTTTGCTGAAGGGGATGCTGGGTATGGTTACTTTGCTGAAGGGGATGTTGGGTATGGTTACTTTGCTGAAGGGGATGCTGGGTATGGTTACTTTGCTGAAGGGGATGTTGGGTATGGTTACTTTGCTGAAGGGGATGCTGGGTATGGTTACTTTGCTGAAGGGATGCTGGGTATGGTTACTTTGCTGAAGGGGATGCTGGGTATGGTTACTTTGCTGAAGGGGATGCTGGGTATGGTTACTTTGCTGAAGGGGAGGCTGGGTATGGTTACTTTGCTGAAGGGGATGCTGGGTATGGTTACTTTGCTGAAGGAGAGGCTGGGTATGGTTACTTTGCTGAAGGGGATGTTGGGTATGGTTACTTTGCTGAAGGGGAGGCTGGGTATGGTTACTTTGCTGAAGGGGAGGCTGGGTATGGTTACTTTGCTGAAGGGGATGCTGGGTATGGTTAATTTGCTGAAGGGGATGCTGGGTATGGTTACTTTGCTGAAGGGGAGGCTGGGTATGGTTACTTGCTGAATGGGGATGCTGGGTATGGTTACTTTGCTGAAGGGGATGCTGGGTATGGTTACTTTGCTGAAGGGGATGCTGGGTATGGTTACTTTGCTGAAGGGGATGCTGGGTATGGTTACTTTGCTGAAGGGGATGTTGGGTATGGTTAATTTGCTGAAGGGGAGGCTGGGTATGGTTACTTTGCTGAAGGGGATGCTGGGTATGGTTAATTTGCTGAAGGGGATGTTGGGTATGGTTACTTTGCTGAAGGGGATGCTGGATATGGTTACTTTGCTGAAGGGGATGTTGGGTATGGTTAATTTGCTGAAGGGGAGGCTGGGTATGGTTACTTTGCTGAAGGGGATGTTGGGTATGGTTAATTTGCTGAAGGGGATGTTGGGTATGGTTACTTTGCTGAAGGGGATGCTGGATATGGTTACTTTGCTGAAGGGGATGCTGGGTATGGTTACTTTGCTGAAGGGGATGCTGGGTATGGTTACTTTGCTGAAGGGGATGCTGGGTATGGTTACTTTGCTGAAGGGGAGGCTGGGTATGGTTACTTTGCTGAAGGGGATGCTGGGTATGGTTACTTTGCTGAAGGGGATGCTGGGTATGGTTACTTTGCTGAAGGGGATGCTGGGTATGGTTACTTTGCTGAAGGGGATGCTGGGTATGGTTACTTTGCTGAAGGGGATGCTGGGTTTGGTTACTTTGCTGAAGGGGATGTTGGGTATGGTTAATTTGCTGAAGGGGATGTTGGATATGGTTACTTTGCTGAAGGGGAGGCTGGGTATGGTTACTTTGCTGAAGGGGATGCTGGGTATGGTTACTTTGCTGAAGGGGATGTTGGGTATGGTTACTTTGCTGAAGGGAATGCTGGGTATGGTTACTTTGCTGAAGGGGAGGCTGGGTATGGTTACTTTGCTGAAGGGGATGTTGGGTATGGTTACTTTGCTGAAGGGGATGTTGGGTATGGTTACTTTGCTGAAGGGGATGTTGGGTATGGTTACTTTGCTGAAGGGGATGTTGGATATGGTTACTTTGCTGAAGGGGATGTTGGGTATGGTTACTTTGCTGAAGGGGAGGCTGGGTATGGTTACTTTGCTGAAGGGGATGTTGGGTATGGTTACTTTGCTGAAGGGGATGTTGGATATGGTTACTTTGCTGAAGGAGAGGCTGGGTATGGTTACTTTGCTGAAGGAGAGGCTGGGTATGGTTACTTTGCTGAAGGAGAGGCTGGGTATGGTTACTTTGCTGAAGGGGATGCTGGGTATGGTTACTTTGCTGAAGGGGATGTTGGATATGGTTACTTTGCTGAAGGAGAGGCTGGGTATGGTTACTTTGCTGAAGGGGATGCTGGGTATGGTTACTTTGCTGAAGGGGATGTTGGATATGGTTACTTTGCTGAAGGAGAGGCTGGGTATGGTTACTTTGCTGAAGGAGAGGCTGGGTATGGTTACTTTGCTGAAGGGGATGTTGGGTATGGTTACTTTGCTGAAGGAGAGGCTGGGTAGGTACTGTGAAGGAGGCTGGGTATGGTTACTTTGCTGAAGGAGAGGCTGGGTATGGTTACTTTGCTGAAGGAGAGGCTGGGTATGGTTACTTTGCTGAAGGAGAGGCTGGGTATGGTTACTTTGCTGAAGGAGAGGCTGGGTATGGTTACTTTGCTGAAGGAGAGGCTGGGTATGGTTACTTTGCTGAAGGAGAGGCTGGGTATGGTTACTTTGCTGAAGGAGAGGCTGGGTATGGTTACTTTGCTGAAGGAGAGGCTGGGTATGGTTACTTTGCTGAAGGAGAGGCTGGGTATGGTTACTTTGCTGAAGGAGAGGCTGGGTATGGTTACTCCGCAGGACCCTATAGTACATTTATGGTTGCTTTTTGTCCTCACCTTTTCTCCTAACTCTCCATCAGGCCCATGTGGTCCAGGCTTCCCTCTCTCCCCCTAGGAGAAAATACATGATATACTGTGTAAGGCATATATATGTAGACTTGATGTTCAATGCCATTAAACACATCAGCAGTCACAAATACTTCCCACACATAAATGTCAAAACACGCACACAGTCTCAGGAGGAGAGAAAGACAGACAGTAGGGACTTGGGTTGCTAGTCCTCACTCACTCTGTGGCCCTTGTTTCCTGGGAGACCTGGCAGTCCGTCGAAGCCTCTGTCCCCCTGAGGATAAATAGACCCAAGAGCATGACATCGAAACATAGTTACAACACAGACACACACACACACACAATAGATTGAGATGCCTTCCCTATGGACTCTCCCATCTGGCAGTGTGTTATTAGCTCTGACTGGGAACAGTGTGTGCGTGTGTATGTGTGTGTGAACAGCAGTGTCTTTATCTGTCAGAACAGTGTTTTAGCACAGAACAGGACAGAACAGCTAATACTCTGGCTTCCGTGTGTGTGTGTGTGTGTGTGTGTGTGTGTGTGTGTGTGTGTGTGTGTGTGTGTGTGTGTGTGTGTGTGTGTGTGTGTGTATGTAGTGTCTCTGGCTGGGACTGCGAGCCCAGAGTGTTAGCTGTTCTGTTCTGGAACACTGTTCTGACCGATAAAGACACTGCTGTCCAGGGGAGCGTAATTTATTTGCCAAGCTGTTCCTGCAGCTGTAAACTATTGAATCGCTGGCGTGGTCAATATGACTAATAAACTCACTATTAGAACCTCTGATAGCTCTAGGGTTATTTAGCAAGTGAAAATGAAGACCTCATTCGACAATTCCCATTGAATCATTAATTCGTTCACAATCCTGTTGCTAACTCGCAAGAACACATAGTAAATTGGATCAGTCAGATTAACTACCAGACACAACAGTAGTACAGTTCATTCCAAAACAAACTATCCACTGTGCAGGTACAGTACACTACACACAAACAAACCTGAGCAGCGGAGGTTCTGCCTTAACACAATTTACTTTGATTTTCACCCACTGCACTGTGATGAAATGTGATTTTAGGGAGCTTACTTTTCCCCCTGTCTCCCCCGGTGCTCCACGCCCTCCATCCGTTCCTGCCCGGCCCTAGGAGAGGACACACATGCAGAGTAACACAGCCATGTGCCAGGGACACTGCACACCCAAACACTCACCCTAACCTACATACTACCACTGACATTACTGTCAATGAAGGGACATGCAAGGCGAGAGAGAAAAGATGTGTTGTAGTAACAGTTGGTTGTATCTGATCAAGGAGTATAACAACAGTTCAGAACATCTGTATAGAGTTACAGTCCACTGTTGGGTTTCTGGAGCATGACGACAATGTCATACAGCTCACTAAGTCTCACCCTCTTTCCTAACTTCCCGTTGAGTCCTGCAGGACCTGGGGTACCACGGGGACCCTGAGAAAGAATAGACAGAGAGAGGGGGGGGAGGAGGAGAGAGAGAGAATAGACAGAGAGGGGGAGGAAGAGGAGAGAGAGAATAGACAGAGAGAGGGGGGAGGAGGAGGAGAGAGAGAATAGACAGAGAGAGGGGGAGGAGGAGGAGGAGAGAGAGAGAATAGACAGAGAGAGGGAGGGAGGAGGAGGAGAGAGTGAGAACAGACAGAGAGAGGGGGGAGGAGGAGGAGAGAGAGAGAATAGACAGAGAGAGGGGGAGGAGGAGGAGGAGAGAGAGAGAATAGACAGAGAGAGGGAGGAGGAGGAGAGAGTGAAAATAGACAGAGAGAGGGGAGGAGGAGGAGGAGAGAGAGAAGAGGGGGGAGGAGGAGAGAGAATAGACAGAGAGAGGGGGAGGAGGAGGAGAGAGAGAGAACAGACAGAGAGGGGGAGGAAGAGGAGAGAGAGAATAGACAGAGAGAGGGGGAGGAGGAGAAAGATAATAGACAGAGAGAGGGGGAGAAGGAGAGAGAGAATAGACAGAGAGAGGGGGAGGAGGAGGAGAGAGAGAATAGACAAAGAGAGGGGGAGGAGGGGGAGAGAGAGAATAGACAAAGCGAGGGGAGGAGGAGGAGAGAGAGAATAGACAGTGAGAGGGGAGGAGGAGGAGAGAGAGAGAATAGACAGAGAGAGGGGGAGGAGGAAGAGAGAGAAAGAATAGAGAGAGGGGGGGAGGAGGAGGAGAGAGAAAGAATAGACAGAGAGAGGGGGAGGAGGAGGAGAGAGAGAATAGACAGAGAGAGGGGGAGGAGGAGAGAGAGAGAAAGAATAGACAGAGAGAGGGGAGGAGGAGGAGAAGGAGAGAGAGAGAATAGACAGAGAGAGGGGGAGAGGAGGAGAGAGAGAATAGACAGAGAGAGGGGGAGGAGGAGAGAGAGAGAAAGAATAGACAGAGAGAGGGGAGGAGGAGGAGAAGGAGAGAGAGAATAGACAGAGAGAGGGGGAGAGGAGGAGAGAAAGAATAGACAGAGAGAGGGGAGGAGGAGGAGAAGGAGGAGAGAGAGAGAATAGACAGAGAGAGGGGGAGAGGAGGAGAGAGAGAATAGACAGAGAGAGGGGGAGGAGGAGAGAGAGAATAGACAGAGAGAGGGGAGGAGGAGGAGAAGGAGAGAGAGAGAATAGACAGAGAGAGGGGGAGTGAAAGAAGAGAGAGATGAAGAGAGAGGGGGAGGACAGAGAGAGGGACAGAGAGAGAGTGAGACCAGCAGGATACATCAAAATCTAAATGGACCTTGACTGCTATATGGTAGCAAGTCAAAATAGAATATCCTCTTACCCTTGGGCCATGTTCTCCAGCATCACCTTTAAGTCCAGAGGGACCAGTAAGACCCTAAACACCAAGAGGAAAGCCAGTCAAACCAAACAAGGACATATAAAGAATAGCCTGTTAAGTCCCATTAGTGATGATCAGATTGCTGATTGTTTGTATGTGCATGGAGAGAAAAGGGGCTTTGGTCAATGTGGTTGTGGTGGACTGTAAGGGGAGTATCTGCTAGGTGTAGATAGAGAATAAAGTAGAATTTAAGATTGTGGCCTTTGGTTTGAACTAGGTGGGTATCCTACCAGTGGGCCAGGTCGCCCTGTAAGACCCAGTGGACCTGGAGGTCCCTTCAATGACATCTGGAATAAACAAGGGTAAGAAGGACATTATTAGCTAAGTTAAGGCTCATTTCTAATGTAAAAGGAGTAATAATGTTCCAGGTTGTAGTTGTAGTGGACAGCTGGACGTTACCTTGGTCTGCTGCAGGATGGCCTGAGCCTGGGCCTCCTGGGCCGACACCACAGGCCCCTTCTGAGAATCACCACCATGTTGGAACTACACGAGAAAGGGGTAGAGTGATCAAGCTAAATACATGCAGTATAAGTCTATGGGAATACACAATGTAGATTTCATCTGGCCTCATCAGCATTCAATCTCACAGCTCCACCTAGTGGCTCAGAGCTGTTACTGCCCTACCTCAGGACAGCTTCACATATGGGAAATCCCAAACCACCCCCTCACCAACTCGCTCGGAGGGCTCTCCGTTGTCACGTGTTGCTGATGAAACTCTGAGGGTGACTTCCAGACAGTGGCGAGGAGATCAATAAAGCCATCAACTTCTGGACACACTCCTGACTTGAATGAAGCAACTCATGTTCCACTTTTAAATAATAAAACAAGCATGAAATTCCCCCTGTCGTTTTACAAGATATAAACCTCAGTAAGAGTTAAATATTTAATTTGTAGGTATTTGTGTCAAGTCTCAAAATCAGACATAAACAAATGCACGTGGCATATAATCAGGCACGCCTCTCCAATCTTTTGTGTGAAATTGCACATACTCCAAACATATTGCAGAGCGTGTCAGGATAGTAAAGCCTACAGGCCTGCAGCCCTGAAGCCTGCAGCCCTGCTATCTGAGGGTCTAACCTACACCTTCGATAATTTTCTCTCCCTCAGCTTTTGGACGCTTGTGCAAATGGGGGAGGCACGCATGAACGCTCAAATTGAGGGCAGAGGGGAAGGGAGTGATTTGGGATTCAGCCATAGTCAATGGGAACTGAACATGAGAGTGTGTTCAGCTGAGGGAAGTTTAAATAAAGAGAGTTTTATCTAATTCTTACTGGTAACATCAGCATGGTTCCTGGAGGACCAGGTATCCCATCAACCCCAGCTAAACCAGGACGTCCTGGAGGACCCTGAGAGAGACAGAGGGAGAGAGAGAGGGAGGGAGGAGGATTTTAGTCATGACTGTATGAGGGTTTATACAGTGAACAACACAAGTATGTACAGTATAGGCCTGTAAACACAAGTATGTACAGTACAGGCCTGTAAACACAAGTATGTACAGTACAGGCCTGTAAACACAAGTATGTACAGTATAGGCCTGTAAACACAAGTATGTACAGTACAGGCCTGTAAACACAAGTATGTACAGTACAGGCCTGTAAACACAAGTATGTACAGTATAGGCCTGTAAACACACGTATGTACAATACAGGCCTGTAAACACAAGTATGTACAATACAGGCCTGTAAACACAAGTATGTACAATACAGGCCTGTAAACACAAGTATGTACAATACAGGCCTGTAAACACAAGTATGTACAGTACAGGCCTGTAAACACAAGTATGTACAATACAGGCCTGTAAACACAAGTATGTACAATACAGGCCTGTAAACACAAGTATGTACAATACAGGCCTGTAAACACAAGTATGTACAGTACAGGCCTGTAAACACAAGTATGAACAATACATGCCTGTAAACACAAGTATGTACAGTACAGGCCTGTAAACACAAGTATGTACAATATAGGCCTGTAAACACAAGTATTAACAGTACAGGCTTGTAAACACAAGTATGTACAGTATAGGCCTGTAAACACAAGTATGTACAGTACAGGCCTGTAAACACAAGTATGTACAGTACAGGCCTGTAAACACAAGTATGAACAATACATGTCTGTAAACACAAGTATGTACAGTACAGGCCTGTAAACACAAGTATGTACAGTACAGGCCTGTAAACACAAGTATTAACAGTACAGGCTTGTAAACACAAGTATTAACAGTACAGGCTTGTAAACACAAGTATGTACAATACATGCCTGTAAACACAAGGATGTACATTATAGGCCTGTAAGCACAAGTATGTACAATACAGGCCTGTAAACACAAGTATGTACAATACAGGCCTGTAAGCACAAGTATGCACATTATAGACCTGTAAGCACAAGTATGTACATTATAGGCCTGTAAGCCCAAGTATGTACATTATAGGCCTGTAAGCCCAAGTTTGTACATTATAGGCCTGTAAGCCCAAGTATGTACATTATAGGCCTGTAAGCCCAAGTATGTACATTATAGACCTGTAAGCACAAGTATGTACATTATAGGCCTGTAAGCCCAAGTATGTACATTATAGGCCTGTAAGCACAAGTATGTACAATATAGGCCTGTAAGCACAAGTATGTACAATATAGGCTTGTAAGCACAAGTATGTACAATATAGGCCTGTAAGCACAAGTATGTACAATATAGGCCTGTAAGTGGGAATGTTCCAAAGTGGACGTAAGGCTAAACACATGAGAATGATCCCTGAAATCCAATCTCTGTTATAACAACCTCTGCTTCAGTTCCAGAGGGTATGTCACTCACTCTTAGGTTCATATCAATTAGGTTGTCTCTAGAGAGGAGGGGAAACAGCTTATGATTTTCTGCTTGATGCCCCTATCAAAAGCCTAATGTACCCATAAGCACCTCATAAAGAATTAGAGGTATGAGCTAATCCCAAACTGTCAATCACCTAGACTCTCTGCAGCAGAGACAAAGGCCTTTGTCTCAATAGGAACCTTTACTGCAGTATCTGTCACACTGAGAATACTGTTGTATACTATAAGGCATAACAAACAATGAAGATGAAATACTGTAGACAGGCAGGATTATGGAACACTGTTTATACATTTGTTTCTGATCTGTTTTGAAAGAAGAAAGAGTTTGTTTGATGATCTGATTTGATGTGTTTGATTTGAGGTGAAACCTGGAAGACCTCCGTGTTTTTCTACTACAACAACATGGTTAAAAATCCTTTAGATCACTAGAGACAACTGAGCATCTGTTGGTTTGTGTCTGTGGGACTGATGCTGTTTTCAGGGAGGGAACACAAACACACAAAGGCACGCACATACACACACACAGTCCAACAGAGTGAATTAGGTCAAACCCACACATGAGTCATCACCAGTCCCTTAAGCCCAGCAAGGTTACGGTCAAGACCACAGTGAGGTCACAGCATTCCTGACCTGTTGTGTAGGCTGTGGTCAACCTGTGGTTTCGGTCAAACCCAAAGGACAGTCCCTGTGGACCCTGACTATGGTCACACTGTCCCAGAGGACAGTCCCTGTGGACCCTGACTATGGTCCACTGTCCCAGAGGACAGTCCCTGTGGACCCTGACTATGGTCACACTGTCCCAAAGGACAGTCCCTGTGGACCCTGACTATGGTCACACTGTCCCAGAGGACAGTCCCTGTGGACCCTGACTGTGGTCATACTGTATCAGAGGACAGTCCCTGTGGACCCTGACTATGGTCACACTGTCCCAGAGGACAGTCCCTGTGGACCCTGACTATGGTCATACTGTCCCAGAGGACAGTCCCTGTGGACCCTGACTATGGTCATACTGTCCCAGAGGACAGTCCCTGTGGACCCTGACTATGGTCATACTGTCCCAGAGGACAGTCCCTGTGGACCCTGACTATGGTCACACTGTCCCAGAGGACAGTCCCCGTGGACCCTGATTGTGGTCATACTGTCCCAGAGGACAGTCCACTATGGGTCAATACACGGGGGAGGATACTCACCAAATCACCTGGGTCTCCACTGGGTCCTCGGGGGCCCATTGGTCCTGGTCCACCTGGAATACCCTGGAAAATAAACACACAGTCACTCAGCACTGGTCCATAGTATCAATATGGGCAAAACAATGGAGTAAAAGTTATCAATGTAGTATCAATGTAGTATCAATGTAGTATCAATGTAGTTTCAATGTAGTATCAACGTAGTTTCAATGTAGTTTCAATGTAGTTTCAATGTAGTATCAACGTAGTTTCAACGTAGTATCAACGTAGTATCAACGTAGTTTCAATGTAGTTTCAATGTAGTTTCAACGTAGTTGCAATGTAGTTGCAATGTAGTATCAATGTAGTATCAATGTAGTTTCAATGTAGTTTCAATGTAGTTTCAATGTAGTATCAATGTAGTATCAATGTAGTTTCAATGTAGTATCAATGTAGTTTCAATGTAGTATCAATGTAGTTTCAATGTAGTTTCAATGTAGTATCAATGTAGTTTCAATGTAGTTTCAATGTAGTATCAATGTAGTATCAATGTAGTTTCAATGTAGTATCAATGTAGTATCAATGCAGTCGTAATGACTTGGAGCAGGGGTCTTACCTCTGGTCCTGGGGGGCCGACTGCTCCCTCCACAAGTGTACCCTGCACAACATCACAGAGATTTGACAATGACATATAAACACATTCAGTACATACCAGAGATATTTCAACATAAATACTCCATATAGTCTTTATAGAGTCATAAAGATTACATGAACAAAACACAGACTTGAATGAAAAATCCTAAAATAAAATCTTAAGGGCCTAAAATTGATTTCCATGAGCAATATTCTGTTTGAATACTCAAGCTCACCGGTTCAAAGATGGCAGGCTCTCCCTTCTCTCCTTTCAGTGCTCTGCCACTGGCCTGAGACACAGACAGACACAGACAGACAGACAGACAGACACAGACAGACAGACACATGAACAGACGTGTGAGGTGATTGATGACCTACTGTGTGTACAGCAGTTGTAGGTCATGTACAGCAGTCTCAGCAGTCTCTGAGTGAATATAGTTGTAGGTCATGTACAGCAGTCTCAGCAGTCTCTGAGCGAATACAGTTGTAGGTCATGTACAGCAGTCTCAGCAGTCTCTGATTGAATACAGTTGTAGGTCATGTACAGCAGTCTCAGCAGTCTCTGAGTGAATATAGTTGTAGGTCATGTACAGCAGTCTCAGCAGTCTCTGAGTGAATATAGTTGTAGGTCATGTACAGCAGTCTCAGCAGTCTCTGAGTGAATATAGTTGTAGGTCATGTACAGCAGTCTCAGCAGTCTCTGAGTGAATATAGTTGTAGGTCATGTACAGCAGTCTCAGCAGTCTCTGAGTGAATACAGTTGAACTGAATGATTGATGAGTTCTACCTCTCCATCCCAGGTATCCTCCCCCTCTCTCTCTGCAAAGCCATATCCGTCCTCGTACGTCTCATACTCTTCATACTCCTGGTTCTCTGTCTCGTTACTTATGTCCTCGTACTCTACAGCCTACGAGTCCACACAACATGCCAGTAAATCACATGATCCAATGACCACATTAATAACTGAGCTGCTACTGAACATGACGGTGGTACTAAAACTGAGCTTCACCGTATGAACAGTATATAAAGATCTCAATTCAACTGACCTCGTACTCGCTGATATTGGGACCCACTGTTACCATGGAGACGTCGAGGTCATCGTACAGGTCGCCGTAGAAGTTGTCGTGGAACTCCTCCATCTGGGGCTTTTTGTCCAGCCTCTCCTCCTGCACAAGGCCAGAGCGTTTAAGGTCAGAACCATGGCAACAGAAACCATGGAGACACTGGGCAACATTATGGTCTGTCTGTCTCTCTGTCTGCCCAGTTCACTGAGTTTGCCCAGCGCTTCCATTTTACACAGCCTATCACAGCATACAGTTTGCTAAGCTAGTTAGCAGCACAGGTGTTGGTTATGGGAATAGGCAGGTCATACATGTAGCAAGCCTCAGTGTGTGTTATTAATCATCCTATGGTGATGGAATATTTCACAACCAGGTAGTGATGGCAGCATGACATGGATTACGACAGCCATTACAGCCAGAGTATGAAAATAAGCAAATTCAGCAAATTAGCAAAAGTAGCAAATGATAACCTTTAGATATTTCAATCACGGGGACTTATTTTTACCTACATATTTGCTGACAAAACAACTTTTGAAAGACAATGCAACACAGGAGGCATACTGTTTTGGATACATGTATAGCTTTAAAATCAAAGGTTTGGACTGGGTTTGTGTAAGGACATAAACTCTCAGGTCAAGGAGACATCACAGAAAAACTACAACACACAACACCTCATACATACCACTTACTCAGATATGTATGTTCAACTACAGGTACTACGAAAGGCAGAACTAGTGTTATCCACACAACTAGATTCATATAAATGTCTTGCAACCCATAAACAACTATTGTGACAATTGAGTCACAGTTGTCTATGTGTTAAAACACAGTGTAGAACATAGTCTAAATTCTAGATTGTCTGCATACTCTACTTAATCTAGATCTAGAGGGATGCAGGGATTCTCCGTGTTCCATTGTGAGTCCTGGAAGAGGAGGAGGTGATTAGGGTAGTGCTGGTTAGGTTAGAGGTCATAGTGAGGAGAGGAGCAGGTTGACAGAGGGTGTAGATGAGGCATTCTGGGAGAGTGGGTCAGTGCTCTGTTAGGGATGGGATGGATGGGGAGGGGGAGCTGCATTGTAACTTTTCAGTCTACCTCCTCAGTGACCTTTGACTCAGGCAGTGCACTGGGCACCACAGAGGGGTCCTCAATGTCAGAGTCAGGCCTGTGTGTGGGCCTCTCTGGGATCATGGTGGTCTGGTCAGGGGCTTCAGATGGGGTGACAGCTTCAGGAGTGAACAGTTCCATCGTAGATGGCTTTTCAGTGGGATAGTAGGTTTCTTGGGATTGGTTTACAGGCAAAACAGTGGACACCTGGACGAAACCCTCCTCCTCTGGACCCGCCTCTCCTTCTTTTCTCTTCTTCCTCGACTCCTTCTTGCCCCTCCCCTTCTTGCCACGCTTCTTTTTGTCCTTTTTGCCTTTCCTGTCTTTTTTGGAGTGTTTCTTTGGCTCCTCTGGCTCGTTGCTTTGTATCATGGGATCAGGTTTAAGTTGAGAGGTCTTTTATGAAAAAGGGGGGACAAGGGAGGAGGAGGGGCACGAACAAGAGAAACAACAACATGGTGAAATACCTGAAACATAACATGCCAGGAGATGAGAGGCACTATGCACACATCCAGTAGGGCCAGGCATAGATCATGACTCCCACACACACACACACACACACACACACACACACACACACACAGAGTAGTCTTGAATGAGACTGTTTATTTATCACTGGCCTGTCAACAGAAAGGACATACTTTCTCATGAGGTCAGGGGTCAGTGTGTTTATGACCCAGTTGGGCTGTTAAAATATGTAAACATAAATGTCTTTTATGTCCTTTTTTAACTCCTATCCATATCTGTCACTATTATTGAAGACCTTGGAACGAGAACGTTGTTGAAGATCTGGTCTGGTAAATGCGTTGATGAGGAGATTGTGATGGTTTGTAAACAGGGTCAGTGTGAGGAGGATTTAAAGTGAGTAGAGTGATGCTGACAAGGTCTTGGACACAGAGCAGGTTTCTCAGCTGTAGATCTAGAATAGCCAACACGCTCTACGTCTGATAGACACTGATGGACAGTCCCAGGAGCAGCGCCAGGAATTGGACACACCCAGACACAGACACACAGCCAGGCGTAGGAGGCTACACGCAGAACACTGTTCTCACAGACCCTGACAGTATCTCCCTGTGGGCCGCATGCATCAATATTTCTTACTTTTCCTCTCTCCCTCTCTCCAAAACACTTTTCTCCAACATAAAGACACACACATACATCATAATATAACTCATCTCTCCCAGTGCCCAAGCAGGCCCGGTGAAGAGGGGAAGAGCCAGAGTGGTGATATCCTGTGAGATTTACGGGGCTCTTGGCTGTGTGTGTTCAAGCTGAAGCAGCTCAACACAGCCAAGGGAGAGATGCACCACTCTGCTGCTGGCTCACTATCAAAGACAGGGAGAGGAGCTTCTTCTGATGCTGATTGACTGATGTCTCATTCTTCTCTGGCCTGGCTTCCCTGTGTTTTAGTGGTGTGTTCCGGGCCCCTAGGCCGAGAAGACTGGGTAGTGATAAATCATGTGATTCAGTACATGGCCAAGGCTGGGATTGGCTGGGCTACAGAGGGCGGGGCTGGGCAGGTCTCTGGCAGACACTATTGATATGCATGCTGCTTGTTCATCGTTTTATCTGTTGGCTGAGAAACAAGGGGCTGAGGAAGCAGCTGTAGCAGCCAGCACTGTGCTGTGTAGTCAGGACCTGCACAAAGCCTCAACATGAAACTGTATCTCTGAAATGTTGAGCCCTGACTGAGCCAGCATAGAGAGAACTCAAACTGGAAATATCGCAACGTGAGTTCTAAAGCACCCTAAAGCAGTCCAGACAAATACACTTTCTGTTCCATAATCAAATTATGATCAGGGACCATCTGGGTTTTATTGAAGGTGTGGAATGCAATCCATGTCTTTGTGTTCATTTGCAGTTTTACTGAGGTTGTAAGGTTGTGTGTGTCATGTTAGCGTCCCTGTTCACTAACTACAGATGGAATTCCAACCTGGTTTCTTTGCTAGCAGCCAGAAACCCACATCATCAACTACTGTATAACAGATTATTTCATTGCATACACATATGAAAGAAGAGAGAGAGTGGGTGTATGTCAGAGGGTGTCTCCCCCTGGTGGATGGAGTACTGACCTGCGCAGGGTCCTGGGCCTGTCTGTTGTAGGACAGGGGAGAGTCACAGTCAGGGATGTAGTGCAGGCAGTAGTCAGCCGCAGCCTGGGCGTCCTCCAGAATCAACAACTGCTGGATCTCTCCCTGGAAAACACACACACACACACACACACACACACACACACACACACACACACACACACACACACACACACACACACACACACACACACACACCAGAAAGGCAGGCAGACAAGCATACAGAAAAACATAAAAGCATCATGTTGACCTCACAGACAAACATACAGGGACAGAAAGGATCAGCACATCACTCTGCCATTGCAGTCTATGAGAAGCACTGCGATGGCCTTGGAGGACCAGGCTGAAAATGTCTGGGAAATTGAATGCTTAGTAGGATGTTGCCATACCTCTAAGAGAATGTGTTTAATAGAGCTGAAGCCGTTTCACATGTGAATATCCTGTGTGTATAAAATGGCCAATACTACTGTGACTGCTGCTCCCACTACCCCTCTGTTCCCAGGCTTCTAGCAGGGTGCTGAGTGTACACATAACAGTCAAATACTTCCGTCACACTCCCATTTCAAACACCCCTTTACATCCCCAGCTTGCCTCGGAGGGCCAGAGTGTGTGTACACATAAACACACAGAGAGACCTCGCCAACCCCCCCCCCCCCCCCCCCCCCCCTCACACACACTTTTTATTAGCGCTTCACTCAGATCTCACAGAGCACAGATCTCACAGAGCACAGATCTCACAGAGCACAGATCTCACAGAGCACAGATCTCACAGAGCACAGATCTCACAGAGCACAGATCTCACAGAGCACAGATCTCAGGCCAATATTTAGCCAACATAAACTACTAGGTTACAGTTAATGCTCCAGAGATGAAAACCCAATCAACATCAAATTCTACCACACCTTTTCAGAGAGAGAGAGAGAGAGAGAGAGAGAGAGAGAGAGAGAGAGAGAGATTCTCAGCCAAAGATCAAAGGCCCTGTTCCACCTTTGGTACTGTATCCCTCCCCGCTCCCCCTAGCTGGCGCCAGCCGGCTGGTCAGTTTCGTGACTACTTTGTCCCTGCGCAGCAGATGTACAGCATTACAGTACAGAGCACATCTCTAGACATGGAGTCATCCTTATCCATTTATCAGCACATTACAGTGGCTGCAAATATCTGAGGAGAATATGTGTGTAGATGACTTAGACCACAGTCTGGGAGCGAGGCGGCAGGTAGCTTAGTGGTTAGAGCGTCGGGCCAGAAACTGGAAGGTTGCTGTATTGAATCCCTGAGCTGACAAGGTAAAAATCTGTCGTTCTGCCCCTGAACAAGGCAGTTAACCCACTGTTCCCCAGTAGGCTGTCATTGTAAATAAGAATTGGTTCTTAACTGACTTACCTAGTTAAATAAAGGTTAAATAAAAAATACAGTTCCTCCTCTGAAGTGCTGATGACAAAAACCAACAAACAGCATCAGATCACAGTCACACTGTACTGTCTAGTTCCCATAGTGACACACAGGCTCAGCGCCACTGAAGAAAGAAGAATCTCCAGCAGACTAGTACAATTGGATACTCTGTATACAATGTAATGGATCTTTGATACCAACATTCCAGCCAATAGAGCTGCTCCATTGACTAACATAGGACTAGAGTGGTTGGAAGTGTGGGCTTGCTGTGGTGCTAGTTAGCTGGTATTGATTCAGAGGGGTTAGGTTAAATGTGGAAGATACATTTCAGTTGAATACCTTCAGTTGTGGTATTCTCTTTTCCCTTTTCCCTTTCCACTTTCATAGCAGCCAATTAAGGATGTATTATATAGATCTTGTTAAAGCCACAGTGAACGGACTTTACCTCTTCTCCACTAATGAGATCTCACTCCATAAACACTGTCTAGAACTGGCCTGAACTAGGAGTCAACAAACACTCCTTTGTAGCACTGTTATACAGTCTGTATCTCTCTGGGCTAATAGGACCTACAGGTTTATACACAACAACAACAAACAGCAATGTCGGGGTTCAAGCTGTGGGCCCAATGTGCCACCATCAAGACAAATTGGACACATCGCCCAAGGATGAGCTGTACTCTGTACTCCTTACCACACTTTGCAAATATCCAAACGAAAAATCTATCAGATCATGCTATATGAGTTTAATGTATTTTTAACTATTTTTTATGATATTGACCACTTTAAGTGGCTTCTTCTATTTTACAGGACTAGCTCAAACAATATGGCTGCTATGAGCCAATGAGCTTGCATTAATGTATTTTCCTGTCCAACAGTGCCAAAATGAACCATATTTTACATGTTAGCTAGACTAATATCCCTGAGCATGTGTGCCACATTTCATCACTCTGAGTCAAATAGATCAAGAAATATAAATATGTGCCCGTTATAGCGCCACCATGTGGTTGATCTAAATGTGCTTGCATTTGTTGAGTCTAAACCGTGTTTGGAACATATGTACCAAGTTGAATTACAATACGAATATCTGTGTCTGATGTATATGTATTTATGTGCCAGATCAGGTCCATGTGAATGTTTATTGGTCAGTAGTTGCCATGTTGTTTGACATACTAGACTGAACAAATAGTACGTTGATAGAGCTTGTTCCATAGATGCCATATATCCATGTATGTGCAGATCGGTCATTCGGTGACAGAGGAGTAGCGTTTTAAGTGTTTTTCACATCATTCTAAATGGCGGAAAATGTATCATGGCGGACCTTATAGGTCCATGAGGCAAATTTGTTCCTTATGAGCAGTGGGACCTATGTACCAAATTTCATGACTCTCCATCACACAGGGTGAGTAGCATGAGCTTTAAAATTGTGCAATTTCAATCGCTTGTTATAGTGCCACAATGTGGCAAATTTGCATGGGATTGCATGAGAGGGTGTGATCCATGGGCCGTTACCATCATGCCAAGTTGTGTCCTCCTAGACTTACCATCTCACAGGAATTGCATGTTATTTTCCTTGGGGGAAGAATCCAGTATAATAATAATGAACCAGAAGAAATACAATAGGGTATTACCAGCTTCGATGCTTGAACCCCTAACAACAACAACAACAACACATACTGCACTGAATATGACTACACCTCACCTCACTACAGTAAAACATGAAGAAATACTTAGCTCCTTACTAGCCTGCAGGGCAACAGATGTTAAAACATCTGAATACAATCATCAGAAAGGAAGAAATGCATCTACAACAGACAGACCTTGACTAATTAAGGCAGTATTTCCAATCTCTCCAGCTATCCATGAGATTCCTCTATCAATATCAAATCTGCCCTTTTAAGACACGCTTGATAACAACCCAACATCAAGCCAAACCAACACCAAAACTCTGAATGTTTTCTAAAGAGGGCTGATCACTCACAGCAATAATACAATGACTAATATAGACAGACAGACACGGCCAGATGTTGTTCACACATAAACACTGGGCTGCATCATATCTAAGCGTTAGACGTGGCAAAAGCACACAAACAGCCCATAGAGAGCCCAGACAATACATTCAGACTTGTGGACAGTTAAATTATTGCTTTAGTATGTGTACGTGCGTGTGTGTGTGTGTGTGCGTACAGTATTTACGTGCACATTCTTGTGTCCGTGGCTCTGCACGTGGGTAAACAACACCAACAGTCATTCGAAGGAAATCTGGAAGCAATAGAGGCATTAGGGGCTGACCACCATCCCCAAGCTCCCACACTATGTTCTCCCACGCTGGGGGAACTGGGCCGGAACACTGGCCCTCTGGATCCCTCCTGGAAC
Organism: Salmo trutta; assembly: GCF_901001165.1. Taxonomy (NCBI): domain Eukaryota; kingdom Metazoa; phylum Chordata; class Actinopteri; order Salmoniformes; family Salmonidae; genus Salmo; species Salmo trutta. Next base: position 16,552,020 of record NC_042988.1, read on the forward strand.
AGAACCAGGTCCTGGGAACAGAACGGGCCTGCGAACAAGGCCAACCTCTCCCACAGTACCAGCCTCATCCAGGTCAACACGGCCCTGACCCACAGCCATTCAACATGGGACACATGAGCTGGCCTCTCACTCACTCCGACTATTCAGAGAGCAGAGCAGAGAGAATGCTAAAGAGAATGTTGATCATTGACGGGTATTAGTCATAAGGACGTCAAAGGGATGTTTTTTTTGCAGCCTGAAAAATGATAAATGGGATGTTTTGAAAGATGGGGTTGGGGTGAAAATGGATCTTTACAGTTGTTTTATACAAGGAATGTTCAGGAGAAGCATTGCTTAATTGGCGAAAGAAGACTGTTTTATTTGGGAGATAGAGGGGTGTCTGTTAAAGTAAGAAAGGGAGGAGGAACCTAATGGCATGGGAGGCTATTAAGTTTTACTTATGAAGTAGGAGAAGCAGTTGAGGTAAAGTTAAGGCATCAGCGGGAGGGAGGGTTATTGTGTGGGGGCGTGGCTAGAGGGAGATTGTATAGTTATTGTCTACGTGAGAACATCAGTGGACATCTGGTTCTGAGAGGGTGAAAGCTGAGAAGACTGAAGTTTGTATACATTAACCCATTAGGGACAGATAATAACCCTCCCTCTGTACTTTTCCAATGTCTCAAGTATGCAAAGGCTGGGTTGGGGTGGTACCCTGAGGGGCCTGAGAGATGGGAGGGTGTGTGCTCTGTGACCCCCTCCTACTCTCCCCCTCTGTGTCTCAGGGCCTGCGGACATGAGCAGAGATGGGACTGCTGCTCTATGCGGCTCTCTTTATGCTGGAGGCTACTGAATTAAGAGTGGAGCTGCATTGGAATTACCATGGACTAGGCCTGCACACTATCCTGGGAGAGACATTGGGAATGACTTATGGAACAGGGTCAGGGAAATGAAAATAAAAGAATATGAGCTTTACTTGGAATTCATTTATCTTTTTATTGTTTGATTTGAAAGCACATATGTATGGCACACACACCCAGACACACACACACACACACACACACACACACACACACACACACACACACACACACACACACACACACACACACACACACGCACACGCACACACACGCACATGCACACACACACACACTATATTATTCACCTATTTAACTACACATCATAACTCACTGTTCAGTGTCCGTTTCAATTTTAAGGTTCCATAATGACATGGTCATTTCCCCAATCACTTTCACCAAGCTCAAACAACCCAAGCCATCATTAAATATGTGACCTTTGCCCTCCACAGCTACTCAGGGATAATGATGAGGACAGCAGCCCTGACGAGTGTCGCCGTAGGGATAAACACTGACGACTGGGGAATTCCTCTTCCCACAAGATCAATCCTCCCAATCAGCAGGCATCATACATTCACTGACACATGTTCACACTCACACACTCTGAAACATCACAATATAGAGCTGTCTGTTCAAATGTCAACACATCTAACACCCCACACTCTCCAAAACATCCAAACTCACTCATACAAATACAAATGTTGAGTTTCATTTCCAAGTACTTGATCACAGTAGAAAAGATGTGGCCAGAGCAGATCATGTCTGAACAGTACCTCCCTTCTGCAAACAACCTAGTCCTCCCCTATCTGCTGCTCCACTCTCAACCGTTCTCCACCCCTCCCATTCACACCCCATTAAAGCTTTCAGCAACCACACATATTGCTCCAGCCTGCGTGTTCACAACTGAACACAATTAGTGGAGTATGTGATGGAATGTGCCATCTCTTTCATTTGTATGGGCCGGGACAGAAATTAGGTTATGAGAAGAGAAAGTCATCCGAGTTAAAACAAGGTTAGTGGGATCGGGATCCCCTGCGGGTTCATGTCAGAATATTCAGCTAATATATGACGAGTGAATATCTCCACTGGTCTAACAGGCATATTTGATGAACACATGGAAATAATGGTTATTTTAATCTCGTCCGTTGTGGCTTTAGAGGATCTCATTCACGCCTCAATAAAATCATTTCTTCAGGGCTACAAGTAGAATTTATAGTAGGGATATTGCATTAGGGTTTAAGTCAGAGTGTTAACCTCCTCCCGGTATTGTCCAGGCAACGGCTCATATACGCTGAGTGTACAAACATAAGGAACACCTTCCTAATACTGAGTATTGCATTCCCTTTTGCCCTCAGAACAGCCTCAATTTGGAGGGCAATGGACTCTACAAGGTGTCAAAAGCGTTCCACAGGGATGCTGGCCCATGTTGACTCCAATGCTTCCCACAGTTCTGTCAAGTTGGCTGGATGTCCTTTGGGTGGTGGACCATTCTTGATACACACAGGAAACTGTTGAGAGTGAAAAACCCAGCAGCGTTCCAGTTCTTGACACACTGACACTGGTGCGCCTAGCACCTACTACCACATCCCGAGTTCAAAAGCGTGCTTAAATATTTTGTATTGCCTATTCACCCTCTGAATGGCACACATACACATAACCTGTCTCCTCCTCTTCATCTACACTGATTGAAGTGAATTTAACAAGTGACATCAACAAGGGATCATAGCTTTCACCTGGATTCACCTGGTCAGTCTGTCATGAAAAGAGCATGTGTTCCTAATGTTTGTACACTCAGTGTAGATGATCCCAGTATTTGATACCACATCCAGAGCAAGCTACCGGAGAGCTACTGCCGCGAAACCTCAACAAAAATGATATTCTACTCAGACGGACCAGGTTGACTTGACCCTGGACCATCTTGAAACCTACGAGATAAGAATAAGGGACAAACAGAAGTGGCATGACACCCTTGCTGATGAAGCCAAGGCTGCCTCTAAGGTGAACTATCACTGGGGAAGACTACACCCCCCCACAGCGTGAGGACCCTCATCCTGGACCTTGCACGTCATGGACCCTCACCCTGGACCTCACACGTCATGGACCCTCACCCTGGACCTCACACGTTATGGACCCTCACCCTGGACCTCACACATCATGGACCCTCACACTGGACCTCACACGTCATGGACCCTCACACTGGACCTCACACGTTATGGACCCTCACCCTGGACCTCACACGTTATGGACCCTCACCCTGGACCTCACACGTTATGGACCCTCACACTGGACCTCACACACCATGGACCCTCACACTGGACCTCACACGTTGCCTGGACGCCTTTGACTCCGAGTGCCTCTGCCGCATACTGGGCATCACATGGCGCGACCACATCCACACTTCTTCCGTGGCCTCCAACTGCTGGTTAGACTGTAAACTCTGGTTAGACTGTAAACTCTCCTTCCAGACTCACATTAAGCATCTCCAATCCAAAATTAAATCTAGAATCGTCTTCCTATTTCGCAACAAAGCCTCCTCCACTTTTGCTGCCAAACATACCCTCGTAAAACTGACTATCCTACCGATCCTTGACTTCGGCAAAATAGCCTCCAACACTCTACTCAGAAAATTGGATGTAGTCTATCACAGTGCCAGCTGTTTTGTCACCAAAGCCCCATATACTACCCACCACTGCGTCCTGTATGCTCTCGCTGGCTGGCCCTCGCTACATATTCGTCGCCAAACCCACTGGCTCCAGGTCATCTATAAGTCTCTGCTAGGTAAAGCCCCGCCTTAGCTCAGCTCACTGGTTACCATAGCAACACCCACCCGTAGCACGCGCTCCAGCAGGTATATTTCACTGGTCACCCCCAAAGCCAACACCTCATTTGGCCACCTTTCCTTCCAGTTCTCTGCTGCCAAATAATTGGAACGAATTTCAAAAATCACTGAAGCTGGAGACTTATATCTCCCTCACTAACTTTAAGCATGAGCTGTCAGAGCAGCTTACCGATCACTGCACCTGTACACAGCCCATCTGTAAATAGCCCACCCAACTACCTCATCCCCATATTGTTATTTTTTTTTGCTCTTTTGCAGCCCAGTATCTCTACTTGCACATCATCATCTGTACATCTATCACTCCAGTGTTAATGCTACATTTGTATTATTTTGCAACTATGGCCTATTTATTGCCTTACCTCCCTAATCTTACTACATTAGCACACACTGTATATAGATTTTTCTGTTGTGTTATTGACTGTACTTTTGATTATCCCATGTGCAACTCTGAGTTGTTGTTTTTGTCGCACTGCTTTGCTTTATCTTGGCCAGGTCACAGTTGTAAATGAGAACTTGTTCTCAACTGGCCTACCTGGTTAATTAAAGGCGAAAACAATTTAAATCTAAAACTCCACAATACGTCAAAAGATGGACCAACCCCGTTTCCTCCCTGGTCAGAGCCTCCTGACTCCGACTGTTCGGCCACCTGGTCAGATCAATCCCACCTCTGGAGCCTGCCCTTATCCTGAAGGAATCATCCCCCAACTGGCCAGGCCCAGAGGAAGACCGAGAACCAGGTCGTCCAACTAGTTGGACAATGACATACATAACCTGGGATTCAGCACCACATCAGCCTGGGACCTGGCCTAGAATAAGACGGCGTGGAGATCCATTTGTTGAGGCGCTATGCTCCGAGGAGTGAGCAAAGATGAGTGAGTGAATATTGCATTATGCCAAGAATCCAGTTAAAACAAGTTCCAACAAATAATATTAATGTTCCTCAGATCCAATACCAGAATGAACCAGTATGTGTTCTGCTACTGATGAGACTACAGTACATACATACCAAAGCCTACATACAGTCCATGACACTACTTCATTCACACCCAACCCTGACTCCCTCGCCCTGGTGTCCTACCTCAAACACCTCCTCGTCCAGTAGTCGTGTTCCAAACACGGTCACCCCCTCCGTGCTGACCAGGGGATTGTCCCCTCTCAGTAACTCCAGAGTCTGCACCTTCTCACAATCCAGGTACAGGGTGACTGACTTGCCCTCCACACTGTAGGCTATTCTGTGCCACCTGGACAGACAGAGAGGTAGAGATGGATTAGTATAGTGTAGTGATATCTTTATAATGCAGATGTAGCAATATGAAGTGTCAGGTTGAATGTTGAGTTCAGTTAGAAGGAGGCACCACCTGTATGCAGTAAGGTCAAATGCATTGAATCACATTGTAGTATTTTACAGGGTCAAGTCAAGCTATTGACCTTGTATTGTGAGCCAAGAACTCTATGGTACTAGCGTGATCTATGTGTGTCCTCTATGGCTCCAGGTCACTTGGGGTCAAGCACATTGTGTGAGCTGTGTGTGCCGTGTTCAAGTATGGCCAAGTGAAATCACATACTGAGGAAACTGCATATTTTGGGTCAGGTAACGATGATACCCAATGGCCAACCAAAGGACATGATGCAGGTGAATCTCACCCAATCATGTCAATATGTGTCAATCATAAATCAGGGGCTATAGAGTTCAGGTTTTGAGAAGAAGTCCCAGTCAAGAGCCAAGGACATCAGGCCAAGGGTAGTACCCACTTTCCATCAGCCAAGTTGATCTTCTTGAAGATGGGGTAGAGCTCCGGGGAGGGTTGTCCCTGGTGGTCTTCGTACAGGAAGACAGGTGAGCGACCCACCTCCAGCCCCAGCTGCTGTACACCCTGCTCATCATACACAGACAGCAGGAAGAACTGGGTGTCCTTCTTTGCCCTCACTGTTGTCATCAGGGAGAAGTCCACAGGGAACAACGAGTCTGGGGGGAAGAAGGAACAATTGTTGTGGATGATATGGTTGACCTTTTCTACTCTAATGTTCTCTAATGTGTTATTAAAATAATGTTGCTCCCGACACTGTTTTTTTATGTAAAAATACACAACTTCTTCAGGCTAGGGCCTATTTTTCTCCACTTCCTGTCTGACTGACGTGTCCAAAGTAAACTGCCTGTTACTCAGGCGCAGAAGCCAGGAAATGCATATAATTGGTACCATTGGATGGAAAACACTTTGAAGTTTTTAGAAATGTTAAAATAATGTATGAGACTATAACACAATTGATATGGTAGGAGAAAATTCAAAGAAAAACCAACCAGAATTTTTTGGGGGAGAGCCCATGCTCTTACAATGGAAAGCATAGGGGCATATTCATATTCAGATCCCAGATTGCAATTCCTATGGCTTCCACTAGATGTCAACAGTCTTTGATCAAGGTTTCAGGCTTGTTTCTTCCCAATCAAGGAAGAATTTAGAGTTTTAGTACTGGGAGTCAGAGTTGGAAATCAGTCTGTGCGCGCGCGACTAAGAGGTTGTGCACCTGCTAATTTTGCTTTCCTAGTGAACATACTTCTTTCCGTATGAAATATGATAGTTTAATTACCTTTAGGGTACCTGTGGCTCAGTTGGTAGAGCATGTGTTTGCAACACCAGCATGGTGTGTGGGGTTGTGGGTTCAATTCCCACGCGGGGCCAGTACACATTTTTTTTTTTTTTAAATGCATGAAGTGAAAATGTATGAAATGAATGCATTCACTACTGTAAGTCGCTCTGGATAAGAGCGTCTACTAAAATGTAAATGTAATGTATTTTGACTTGTTTTAATAAAGTTTAGCGGTGGCTTTTTGGATTCCTGTCTCTGCATGTGGATTACTCAAATCAATGGCGTCAACTTAACAGACTTTTTGGGATATAAAGAAGGATTTTATCTAACAAAACGACCATACATGTTGTAGCTGGGACCCTTTGGATTGCAAATCAGAGGAAGATTTTCAAAAAGTAAGTGAATATTTAATTGCTATTTGTGATTTTATGAAGCCTGTGCCGGTGGAAAAATATGTTGATTATGGGGCGCCGTCCTCAAACAATCGCATGGCATGCTTTCGCTGTAAAGCCTATTGGAAATCAGACAATGCAGTTAGATGAACAAGAATTTAAGCTTTTAAAAAGATATAAGACCCTTGTATGTACCTAAATGTTTAATATCCATAATTTTTATGATTATTTATTTGAATTGCGCGCCCTCCAATTTCACTGGAAGTTGTCGACAGGTGTCCCGCTGGCAGGACGCAATTTCTGTATCCAATGAAATAATATTCAAGTCAGTCATACAGTTAGTCATATAGTCAGCCATACAGTCAGTCATACAGTCAGTCATATAATCAGCCATACAGTCATACAGTCAGGCATACAGTACGCCATACAGTCATACAGTCAGTCATACAGTCAGCCATACAGTCAGCCATACAGTCAGCCATACAGTCAGCCATACAGTCATGCATACAGTCAGTCATACAGTCAGTCATACAGTAAGTCATACAGTCAGTCATATAGTCATTTAGTCAGCCATAAAGTCAGCCATACAGTCAGCCATACAGACATTTATAGTTAGTCATACAGTCATTTAGTCAGCCATACAGTCAGTCATGCAGTCAGCCATACAGTCAGTCATACAGCCAGTCATACAGTCATTTAGTCAGTCATACAGTCAGTCATACAGTCAGCCATACAGTCATACAGTCAGTCATACAGTCAGCCATACAGTCAGCCATACAGTCAGTCATTTAGTCAGTCATACAGTCAGTCATACAGTTAGTAATTTAGTCAGTCATACAGTCAGTCATACAGTCAGTCATACAGTCAGTAATTTAGTCAGTCATACAGTTAGTCATACAGTCAGTAATTTAGTCAGTCATACAGTTAGTCATACAGTCAGTCATACAGTCAGTAATTTAGTCAGTCATACAGTTAGTCATACCGTTAGTCATACAGTCAGCCATACAGCCAGCCATACAGTCAGCCATACAGTCAGTCATACAGTTAGTCATGCATCAGCCATAAAGTCAGTCATACAGTCAGTCATGCTTCAGCCATACAGTCAGTCATACAGTGGGGAACACAGTAGGAACACATCTGAACTTCAATGAATAATAATAATGGCCTGTGCTACTACACCCTAAGACCTAGTCATACGCCCATGGAGAAGAGGGAGAACAAAGTCAGGTCAGTTGTGTTATAGTGAAGCTTAGGATTCACTGCAATTACCACACAATTACCACACATACACCATGACTCAGACTCATTGGATGTGTACTACGTCTCTACAGATTGTTGTTACCTGGGAAGAGGTGTTTGGTGGGTACACTGAGCTGGATCTTCTTGTCTATCCTATAGGCCATGTCTGTCTCCTCCATGTCCTTCCTGCTGGTGCAGAGGCCAGCCTCCATGGACACCCCCTCCATGTGGTCCGACAGCTCCAGCACCCGCAAAACATCGATGGGATCAGCTGCACACGAGAGAGAAGGAGACACGTCAGTACACAGTGATACAATAACACATACTTCATATGAGAAATATGTCTTCACACCTTGTACTGAAACTATAGCCAAGCGAACAGATTTTTATAAGCTATGTGTCCAAATTTCTGTTCAGTTCCGCTAATGATATTCAGACATTTGAGGGAAAAACTAAATCATCATCATTTTGGACCTTAGGATTCTCACAACAGCTGTAAGCATGTTGTTTTCAACCAGTACAGTCACCGATATGATATTTGGCTGTCTGGCTACACTTAGTGGTGGTAGGCTGTGTTCTTTACAGCAGAGAGAACTGCCAGTTCGGAGGAGCTGGTGGGAACCTGTGTGTGTTTGTGTCTGTCTGTGTGTGTGTCTGTGTCTGTGTCTGTGTGTGTGTGTGTGTGTGTGTGTGTGTGTGCGGTGGGGGGGATTAGAGGAGACAGAGACAGGCCCACTCAGTGCTGAAAGCAGCAGTCCTGCAGGTGGCCTTCTGTTCCCGGGGCTATTATTATGGGATCCAGCCATGACTCCGCCTACTGTATAATCCTGCTGTACACTACACACTGGAACACACCTGACAGCTGACCCCTGCCTAGAGCCAGCATCCCACAGCAAGACACCTCTCTCACCATCTCTCCCATTCACAACGTTTCACTGGCATGTACACATTTCTCCAGTTACAATGTGTTTATCAGGAATAAACACAAAGATAACTCTTTCAGAAGTGACATGGGAATTAAAGATGTAGGATGTACTAGTTCACACTGCTGTATGTTCACCCCTTCGATGATAATTAAAACATGCCTGCAGTTTATTTACAGTTGGCAGTCAATTAGTCATTTATTTTGGTTTTGCTAGGTAGCGTTAGCTAGCTCTTGTCAGCTGGCTGTACCTGTGCCAAAACTCCAGTATTTTTCATCCTATAGCTTGTTCTTTTTAAACAGTGAGCCAACATGTTTTCAACACTTTTATTTCCCTAACTGATCAAAACTAATTTTCTCATGCTCTCTCTTGTCCCTCTGCAGCAGCCATATAAAAAGCAATATGTTTGGAACATCGAATCGCAACACATATAATCGCAAATCATTGTATCGATACCTAAGTATTGTGATAATATGGTCTTGTGAGGTCCCTGGCCATTTCCAGCCCTAACACAGTCACACACACACAGCTTATGGGGAGACTGGCAACGCAGAACTGAGCATTCCAGACATTTAAAATGCGGATCCTAAATTGAAGTTTCCCCTTGTAGCTCTTTCTTTCCCCACGCTACACTTTCTACTTTTCTTCTCTCTGTTAATTAAACATGTGGTGGGAGTTGAACCAGTGCCCACTCGCTGCTTGCAGAAAAACAACCTGTTAGATTTTATGGCATTATTTATATGCATAGCAGAGACCTTTTATTCACAGCAGCTCAGATCTCACCCACAGAGCACCCATAGAATGGTAACAGGCTGCACTGGAAATAGGTTAAGTCTGAAACACAATGGAAAACATCAGGTACTGATTTAAAGGTCCGTAAGACAGAGCAGCTTAAATTCTACTTTGATATGGGAGTCATAAACAATCCCTATAAATGATTTAATTACAGGACTTGCTGCTTGCTCCTAACAAACACAACTGTCCGAGCTTACGCATACAGTGACAGCCTTACTCATGCTGATGCTCATTCCCACAGTCCTCGCCTGCCCTCGCCCACACATAGACATTTATGATGTCTTTTCAAATCCAGCCTAATTGCCCTGCCGCGAACCAAGAAGTAAATGTCAGTGAATAATTTATCAGGTCAAGCTGGTCACACACATACGGCGCGCACACATGGCGTGCACACACACACAAACACACACACACACACACAGGTCATAAGGCAATGATGTTTGGAACAGCCAGAACAGGATTTTAATCTGCAGCAGCATGGGTCTAATTACGACAGGCCTTTGGAGTGCTGTGTTACAGACAGACTCAAAACACCTGACAACTGGACTCAAAACAATAAGAACTCAATCACTCAGTCTTGTCCAAACTATCCAATCCCAAAGGCTCTCTAGTTCAAATTCTTCAATCCCCTGGGCTCTCTTGTCCAAACTATCCAATCCTCAAGGCTCTCTTGTCCAAACTGAGCATTTCCATGTAAAGGACCCATGAGCACCAACGTGAAGTTCATAGGAGCATATCAAATTGGGTGTCAAATGAAAGCTAAGAGTCTATATTTTGGGGAATGAAGGCATAGATACATTTTTCAATCATTTTCATCCTAAAAATTAGGCATACGTAAAGACTTTGATTTCTTGTCAAACAGATGGAAAAGATGTATTCAGAAACATCTAGCAAAAAAAAGTCTTAAAATGTATTAGAACACATTAAAATGAAATAATGTTGACGTAAAGATCACTTCCAACTAATATCAATATTTTGTCTTGTAATTCCATTACCAAAAACCCACATATCTTTAAGATAGCACAGTACAGTACAGTACATTACAGTACAGTGAGTAGAGCATAGTAGAGTACAGTAAAGAAAAGAAAAGTACAGTATAGTACAGTAGAGTACAGTATATTGTACCGTACTCTACTGTACTCTACTGCACTGTACTGAACTCTACTCTACTCTACTGTGCTCTGCTGCGCTGCGCTGTGATGTCCAGGAGAATGTAAGGAGAATGACATTCCTATTCATAATTCTGCATTTCTGTGTAGTATAGATCAGGGACCATGACGTCATTCCATTACCGTAATTCCGTTACCGGGTTTGAATCCACTTCATGTACTGTAGTTCAATAACCAAAATAGATGTTTCAAACTCAATGTGTCATGTCATAGTTGACATCCCATTCTTTTTGCAAACATCTTTGAATCTTCATTTGGAGCAGATATTTTTGGAAAACGTGGTCGCATAAAAATAGATCTGTACAGTTCTTCCACTAAATGGGTCTTTTTCACTGGAAATTGTTAAATGCAGTCCTTGTGCATAGAGTTGTTTGGCATAAAAATATTATGTAAAGTATAACTAATGTATAACATATCACAGCATACATAACCAAACATAACATCCGCATGACTAATGTACAGAGAACCTTCTATCTGACCTTTGACCTCCGACAGTAGTCCAAATGTGCAACGCCATGTGGGAAAAGAATGAGAAGAGCAGGAAAAATTCCTCTTCTGAAAGAAACAAACTTCCCAATGACGTGCCAGACACACACACACACACACACACACACACACACACACACACACAAAGATACTCCACAGAACTTTGTTTCACAAAGAACAATACTATATTTTATTTATTTATTTTTATTTAATCTTTATTTAACTAGGAAAGTCAGTTAAGAACAAATTCTTATTTACAATGACGGCCTACACCAGCCAAAGAAGACTCAGAAATATTCAAATGAATATAAAACATCCAACTATTTTGGACGGCAATCAATACAACTTCAAGAGATGGAATTTGATATCTGACAGAGATCAGATTATCTCTAGCATTCTGGGAACAAGGAAGGAATTCATCAATGAGGGGATAAAAGGGATAAATCATCCCAACGACCACAAACAGACAGAGGCTAATCAAACACAGCAGTGACACAGATGGACGGCTGAGTGCTAACCTCTCATCCCCCCCACCCTACCCCTTCCTGCCTCCTACCCTACTGTCCCAGAGCCACCATTGTTCCCACAGTACAGCAGCTACAGTTGCTCCATGGGGGAATTTACATAGGCCTGGGGAATGTTCTTTCTCCTCCTCTCCTCTCCCCTGGCCTGGCGTTGTAAAGCATCCCTGGGCGAGCAGAGCAGTTGGCAGGAGGCCATGTGAGGTCTGGAGCCGCCCCAACATCAACAGTGATTGACTCCTCAGGACTGGCGCTGTCTGTCATCTACCTGTCTGTCCTGCAGCAATGCTTCCTCCGCCAGCATCACCTGTCTGAATCTCATTAGACATCCTAATAATCCTTACCTCACTTTACCTGTTGGAGTCATTACATGTATGAAGAGTGTGTTTGATCTCCCTAGCTTGGACTGAGTCAGTGATATATATACCACATCTACCTACATTACACTGGAGTGAAGTGAATTCTACTGTATGTGTGGTTGTGGCCATGCAGAAATAGAGATAAAGGAGTGCTTTGTTAGAACAAGATGTTTTCCAGTGCCACATAAGGTCAGAGTTCAGCCATACTATACATATTTTCCACTCTCACCAAATTCCAGCACTCATCTAGCGAGCATGGCACTGAGTGTACAGCACACATCCCACGTGTGACATTTGGGTCTTCTTGTCACGCCCTGGCCATAGAGAGGTTTTTGTTCTCTATTTTGGTTAGGCCAGGGTGTGACTAGGGTGGGTATTCTATGTCTTTTTTTCTATGTTTTGTATTTCTTTGTTTTGGCCGGGTATGGTTCTCAATCAGGGACAGCTGTATATCGTTGTCTCTGATTGGGAGCCATACTTAGGCAGCCTGTTTTCCTTTGGGTTTTTGTGGGTGGTTACTTTGTGTTTAGTTGATGTTCCTGACAGAACTGTTTGGCTGTCGTTCGTTTTCTTGTTTTGTTTAAAGTGTTCTATTAAAATTATATGATGAGCACTCAACACTCAGTAGCCTTGGTCTACTCCCTTCGACGGCCGTTACAGAACCACCCACCACAAGAAGACCAAGCAGCGTGGTATGGAGGAACAGAGGGTTATGGACTCCTGGACTTGGGAGATGATTTTGGACGGAAAGGGACCCTGGACAACGCCTGGGGAGTATCGCCGCCCGCAGTGGGAGATCGAGGCAGCGAAGGTGGAACGGCGATACTGGGAGGAACAGGCAAGTCAGCTACAGGAGCCTGAGAAGCAGCCCCCCAAAACATTTGGGCGGGGCACACGGGGAGTTGGGGTAAGTCAGGTTGGAGACCTGAGCCAACTCCCCGTGCTTATTATGGGGAGCGACGGATCAAGCAGGCACCCTGTTATGCTGAGTTACTCACTGTGTCACCAGTGCGCAGCTACAGCCCGGTGCGGTCGATACGGGCTCCTTAGCGTTGCCGTGCTAGAGTTGGCACTCAGCCAGGGAGAAGTGCGCCGGCGCAGCACATCTGGCCACCAGTGCGTCTCCTAGGTCCAGCCTACCCTGCGCCTGCTCTACGCACGGCAGACATCATTCCCCAGCACAGCCCAGTTCGCCCTGTGCCAGCGCTCCACCCGTGCCGGTCTATAGTGACCATCCAGCCAGGACGGTGTGTGCCAGCCCTGAGCTCCAGATCTCTGGTATGCCTCCATAGCCCAGTACGTCCTGTTCCTGCTCCTCGCACTAGCCCTGAGGTGCGTGTTACCAGTCTGGCACCTCCAAAGCCAGTCCACGCATCAGGCCTCCAGTGCGCCTGCCCAGTCCAGTACGTCCTGTTCCTGCTCCTCGCACTAGCCCTGAGGTGCGTGCTACCAGTCTGGCACCTCCAAAGCCAGTCCCACGCATCAGGCCTCCAGTGTGCATTCCCTGTCTGGAGCCGCCAGAGTCGCCCGCCTGTCCGGAGCCGCCAGATTCGCCCGCCTGTCCGGAGCCGCCAGAGTCGCCAGCCAGTCCGGAGCCGCCAGAGTCGCCCGCCAGTCCGGAGCCGCCAGAGTCGCCCGCCAGTCCGGAGCCGCCAGAGTCGCCCGCCAGTCCCGAGCCGCCAGAGTCGCCCGCCTGTCCGGGGCCCGCTGCGAGGGTCCCCAGTCCGGGGTCGGCGGCGAGGGTCCCCACTCCAGAGGCGCCACCTAAGTGGGCCAAGCCGAAGGTGGAGCGTGGTCCACGTCCCGCACCAGAGCCGCCGCCGTAAGGAAGGCCCACCCGGACCCTCCCTTTAGAGTCAGGTTTTGTGGCCGGAGTCCGCACCTTTGGGGGGGGGGGGGGGGGGGGGGGGTACTGTCAAGCCCTGGCCATAGAGAGGTTTTTGTTCTCTATTTTGGTTAAGCCAGGGTGTGACTAGGGTAGGCATTCTATGTCCTTTTTTCTATGTTTTGTATTTCTTTGTTTTGGCCGGGTATGGTTCTCAATCAGGGACAGCTGTATATCGTTGTCTCTGATTGGGAGCCATACTTAGGCAGCCTGTTTTTCTTTGGGTTTTTGTGGGTGGTTACTTTGTGTTTAGTTGATGTTCCTGACAGAACTGTTCGGCTGTCGTTCGTTTTCTTGTTTTGTTTAAAGTGTTCTATTAAAATTATATGATGAGCCTTGGTCTACTCCCTTCGACGGCCGTTCCACTTCTTCCTCCCGTCTGTGTGTCTCCTCTTCTGGTCCTCCCTGCTGTTCCCGTCCTCTCAAAGAACATGAATCACTCAGACAGTGTGTGTCTGAGAACAACATGTCTCCCCTACGGCAGTTAGTAATGTCCTCTCTGGTCCTCCTCTCCTCGGCCCTGGCTGACAGACAGAACAGGCCTCAGTAGGCCCCACTTAACACAGCCTCGCTCACAGAGCTCCCTCTGTCCACTGCTAATGTTACACAACAATAGTGTCATAGCACGATGCTACATGTACCGAACACCCTTCATATATGTCCTGCAGGCAGGAAGATTGGCAACTATCTCCACATATCTATCACACATTGGCATCATTTGTTCTCTGTCCTCGACTTCTTTTCTGAAGACATTCCCAGCAGCTTCATAGTGTGCTACTAAAACTCCCTCTTTTTCGCTCTCTCTTTCTCTGCACACAACTGAGCACCACAACCTCCATCATGCATCATGCATGAACATACATGTAATCAGAGTGGTCTGTATTCAACCTCTTCTCTGAAGACAGTCCTTTCCCTCTGATATGAGTCACACACCACTTCCACTCCTGAAAAAAATGCAACAATTCTAACATTGTTCAAACACAATCACGCCTATGAACGGGGGATTTCTCCATCTGAGCATCAGGGCCATACTGTATAAAAGCCACTTTAACCAATTGTATTATCAGCGTTATTCTGTGAGTTGAGTGGACTTCAAAAGGTCAAGGATTTGAGCTAATGTGTTAAAGTTTGTTTACTCAACAAATTCTGCTCGAAGTGAGCTGAATTTAAACACGCTTGTTGAGTAGAATTACTGTTATTACTAACTATTATTATCATATTTGTTGGTTGATTTTCAGAATTGTTTGTTTCAATACCTGTTTTTGCATGTACATTGATTTGTTGATTAATCTTATGCTACACAAACATAAATAACATACATTTTTCTAAACAAATCTAATCTGTTAGTAGTTGGACTTATTACACCCGCTACTGAGACAGACATCTGTTACAAAACACCTAAATGTGTGTTGTAATGACATTCTGAGATTGTCATTAGGCCTAAACTAGTAGCCTGAACTGCGTCCACTGCTGTCCACGCGTGTCGCGGTATAGGCCCCCCATCTCCTCCACAACACAATTTGGAGCTTATACCACCGGTTTCAAGTCAATTCTCTCATTTTTCATGTGGCTGACATGCGATAATGTTAAATAATGGTGTAATGGTCTATATTTTCTTGGCATTTTGTGTTAATTATTGTGTAGGTTTACGTTCTACCGGTACGGCGTACCCCCAATATTTATTAATCCGGGACGCCGGACCGTACCAGCTTACTTTCACCCCTGGGTGTTTTTTTTCTTTTTCTATTGTGCTATTGATTATATGTTTTGTTTATTCCATGTGTAACTCTGTGCTGTTTGTGTTGCACTGCTTTGCTTTATCTTGGCCAGGTCGCAGTTGTAAATGAGAACTTGTTCTCAACTGACCTACCTGGTTAAATAAAGGTGAAATACATTTTTTTTAAACTAGGCTCTCAAAGAAAGGCCTTACGATATACACTATATATTCAAAAGTATGCGGACACACCTTCAAATTAGTGGATTCGGCTATTTCAGCCACACCCGTTGCTGACAAGTGTATAAAATCGAGCACACGGCCATGCAATCGCCATATATATTGGCAGTAGAATGGAACTCAATGACTTTCAACATGGCACCATCATAGGATGCCACCTTTCCAACAAGTCAGTTCATAAAATTTCTGCCCTGCTAGAGCTGCCCCGGTCAACTGTAAGTGCTGTTATTGTGAAGTGGAAACGTCTAGGAGCAACAACGGCTCAGCCACGAAGTGGTAGGCCACACAAGCTCACAGAACGGGACAGACGAGAGCTGAAGCGTGTAGTGTGTAAAAATAATTTGTCCTCCCTTGCAACACTCACTACCTCTGAAAGCAACATCAGCACAAAAACTGTTCATCGGGAGATTTATGAAATGTGTTTCCATGGCCGAGCAGCCGCACACAAGCCTAAGATCACCATGCACAATGCCAAGCGTCGGCTGGCGTGGTTTAAAGCTCGCCGCCATTGGACTGTGGAGCAGTGGAAAAGCATTCTCTTGAGTGATGATTCACGCTTCACCATCTGGCAGTCCGAAGGACAAATCTGGGTTTGGCGGATGCCAGGAGAACGCTACCTGCCCCAATGCATAATGCCAATTGATAAGTTTGGTGGAGAAGGATTTTAATTTTAAAAATAACATATTCACTTAGACACTTGGTGAAGGCTACAGGACTGAAAGCTATTGAATACAACAACCATGTCTCGGTCGCTAACAAATACAGTCATTGGTGGTAATTACAATTCACTGAAAGGTAAGGCACACTGGAAAATATGCAAATAAGGTAGAATAAATTCTCAAGTTGAATTGTATGTTCACTTAAAGTAACGTAAAATTAGAAGTTGTGTGAACCTACAATTCAACTTGAGAATTTATGTTGGTTCAGCTCATGTTGAGCAAACTCACAATCCTGTTGCAGCTGGTTGCCATACAATTGTATGTTGAATCAACTTCAAATGCTATTGTGTTGAGCAAACTTAACATCTTTTTTTTTACAGTGCAGAAACAAACTTGGCTGAGAATATTTCCCAGAGCATCACACCCTGCGCTGAGGAAACCATTCCAGTTGCATTGGGTGTAATGTGGGATCGTTTGGGATATTCATTAGAGTTTGTTTGTTTTCTTTCAACTACTTTGAGAGTTTGATTGTGCCTGCCTGGAGTGCCAGACGGACAGGCCAGGATCTATCCAACTGATTCAATTGCACCAACAATTTGACAGAAAACACATTTGAATCCAGATTTGATTTGGTGTTCTGTATGATGTTATGAGATATGCAGATCGCTCTGCCTTTATCTGCATATTACGCAGATGTTACCGGACCTTTAAAGATCGGCAATATGAAAGTCAAGCCTTTGTATATGGACACAGACCTTCATAATCCTATAGAATCCTACTCACACAAATAGGCCTACTTACACTCATAGGCTTATAGCCGAACACACACACCCAGTCAAACGAATAAACAACCAAAGAGAACACATACACACACAGTACACACAAAAACACACTTTGTAACAATACAAAAACATAATAGCACACAACCCATGCTATAAAATCAGGTCAATAAATATTGTGGTTTGTTTTCTGCCTCTCAGTCTGTCGACTACTCAATCTGCTGCTCCGTCCTTGTCTGTCCGTTTGTCTGTCTATCATCGGCCTGTCTGTCCATTTGTCTGTCTATCATCGGCCTGTCTGTCCATTTGTCTGTCTATCATCGGCCTGTCTGTCCGTTTGTCTGTCTATCATCGGCCTGTCTGTCCGTTTGTCTGTCTATCATCGGCCTGTCTGTCCGTTTGTCTGTCTATCATCGGCCTGTCTGTCCGTTTGTCTGTCTATCATCGGCCTGTCTGTCCGTTTGTCTGTCTATCATCGGCCTGTCTGTCCGTTTGTCTGTCTATCATCGGCTTGTCTGTGAAACCCACTCTTTACTCACTTTCAAACAGAGGAGGAGAGATAGGCTATAGGAATGGAGAATCAGATATGTCCACTATCAAGCGGATGGGGCTTGTTAAAAGGTTTACATAGAGAGACAGAAGAATGTGTTGTGTTGGAAGAATCCTTCATGTTGATTGGGCTGTGGGACAGGGGCTAGCACTGGGTCTGCTTTGAGTTATCACTGGGGAGCTTGGGAGCCATTCAAACCGTTGGTTGTGTGGGAGACCGACGTGGAATCCTCTGCCTGCTGCTGCTATGATGCTGCTATGCTGCTGAACCCTAGCTCTCCTCTCTCCTACATGCTCCAACACACACACACAATACACACACACACACACTCCTCCACGCTCCAACAGCTCAGGAACACGGACAGAACATGTGTGAGCCTGACGGATCTGAGCATGTGGGTTCTTTCACTGATATGCTATCAGTCCATACTGTTCTGTACAGTACAAGCTCACTCATAATAACAGGTCGGTTTTGTCTCTACATTGCCACCTCTTCGCATATTTGTAACAGTGATTACTCTGTGAGTAGTGAATGTGGATCAGTAGCTAATCTCAGTGGCAAGGCTGATGGTCAGTATGTGTGTGGAGGAGTGTGTGAGTGGAGAGTGTGTTGTCTGGACAGATTTGAGTTTGGTTCCACATCTCCCTTCCTCGCACGTCACCCTGACATTCTTCCAGCTCCACAGTTTGTTCTGCTGATGTTTACTCACTGCATGAGATGAGGGCCAGACTGGCCTACTGCTGCTGGCCCCATAGAGGAAACACCTGCCCCGGGGCTAGCACTCTCTCTCTGTCCACTATATACACACACCACACACACACAGAGACACACACAAATACACACCACACACACACACGCGCACACAGAGACACTTGCACGCACACACACACCACACACACACACACACACAAAAACAACAAATTCCAGTCAATTCTTACAATCAATCACTCTCTCCAATATCTTAACATTGAGTTAACATGGTGTGCAATACCAGAGCTCCGGCAACCAAAACATGCCACTCCCTCCCTTCACAAACATACTACATGCATTGCACATGTGTACTTGTACAGCACAGGAGGTTGGTGGCAACTTAATTGGGGAGGATTGGCTCGTGGTAATGGCTGGAGGGGAGTAGGTGGAATAGTATTAAGTACATCAAATGCATGGTTTCCACATGTTTGATGCCATTCCTTTTACCCCATTCCAACCTTTATTATGAGCCGTTCTCCAATCAGCAGCCTCCACTGTTGTACAGGCAGATTCTCTTTGTTCACTCCACTCAGTTGTTGATGATAACTTGATGCATTTCTTGCTATTGTAAAGCTGATTACCTGTGGTTCACGTTGCAATATGCCCTGTTAAAGTTTACTACCTGGTGTCAGTGCTTACTGTAATGGACACTGACTGGTCCGTATGCAGAGGACGTTGTATCAAAGTAAAAACAGCCAGGCCATCAGTATAATTTGACTTGTATATTGTTAAGATAAGACTGCAGATGGTTTTGGTCAGATAGCTAACTAACTGTCAAGATTCCCTAGGGGGTTAAGATATGATGTATGGCTCTGATAAGGCTTAACCTGGAATAAAGGCCTGTATAAAAGGCTGGGGGACACCACAGAGAGAGGACTTTTTCATTTGGGTCTCTTTGTGCAGAGAGGGCCTCAATCACCATTCTTCTAAGAGAGGCATGAGCCGTCTAAAGCTCTGAAACATAGAGACCCGTAGCTGGACTGGGGGAGGAGTGCTTCTTCTTGTTCTGTTTCTGGAAGCCAGATGTTAATTGCTTAGTATAGATTTGTGACAGAGATGTTTGATATTATTTACACATATTGGATGACAGGGGATTCCTATTCCTAACAGTTTTGTAGAAAAAGGCAAAATGCCAGCCAAGATCCACACCAACAGACCAGGGGACACATGTCTGTTTCAGGTGGAGATAATAACAAGCACTTCAGCATCGTTTCATTTTTCAATTCTTTCCGTTAGGAACATGATTCCTGTGACAGCGGATGCTGATAGCACTAACAGGCATCAAACTTTCCTCTCCTCTTGTTAGTTTCTTTCTAAAATGGTCCTCTTTTTTCATTGGTTTCTATTTTCCCAGGCTCATTTGTAGCGTGATCAAAGAGGAACATGACTTGTCCTCTCCTCTGGGAGTCTGGTGCAGGATCAGCAAGGCGGCAGGATCAAATGGGATTCAGAGAGGGGACTGCACGTGTGAATTCCCCTCTGTCATACTGCCAGGACGGGGAAGGTGGGGGGAGGCAGGGGGGGACACAGGAAGGGAGGAGAATGTAGATGAGGAGGAGATGCAGCATAAGAAATCGAAACAAACCCCCTCTTTCCTGTGTCTTTTAACAGCAAAAGAAAAAGAAGAGAAAAGAAAAGAGAGATAGAAAAAACGTGAAGGGGCCGAGGAACAGAGGAGTCACCAACTGTGGACGTGTGCAAGAATGTCTCTCTTCCTGTCGTCAAACATGACTACAAAGCACAGTCTTGATGCTCTCTCAGGCACATGTGAAAACATGTCTCCCACTCATACTGGCCCAGTCCACACATTATCAAACACCATCACTTATCCTGTACTGTCATATCAGCACAGCAGAGCAACGCCATACAATTCCCCACAGCTCCAACACGTTCAAGCCATCATATTATTCTCTGACTCACAATATCACCCCTCATTACAGACAACCCAACCACAGCAACACGAACAACAGGGTCTCAAATAAGTAAGCATTTGGTGGTAAAGTCTAGCCTCTGTAATGGAGCACCTGCAAGGACACAGTCAAATGCTGCGGATCTAAGACACTCAAAACACTACCAGAGGGCATAGCTTTATTGCTGCTCATAGCAGGCCTAATAGCCCACGTGTGGCAGACGTCGAGTTGAGTTCAGACTCACAGTTCAAACTGTCATCTGAAGTTTTATTAGGTAGTATTATACAGTGCCTTCGGAAAGTATTCAGACCCCTTGAATTTTTCCACATTTTGTTACGTTACAGCCTTATTCTAAAATGGATTAAATATTTTTTTCCCCTCATCAATCTACAAACAATACCTCATAATGACAAAGCAAAAACAGGTTTTTAGAAATGTTGGCAAATTTGTTAAAAATACAAATCTGAAATATTACATTTACACAAGTATTCAGACTCTTTACTCAGTACTTTGTTGAAGCACCTTTTGGCAGTGATTACAGCTTCGAGTCTTATTGGGTATAACGCTACAAGCTTAGCACACCTGTATTTGGGGAGTTTCTCCCATTCCTCTATGCAGATCCTCTCAAGCTGTGGAGCGTCGCTGCACAGCTATTTTCAGGTCTCTTCAGAGATGTTTGATCAGGTTTAAATCCGGGCTCTGGCTGGGCCACTCAAGGACATTCAGAGACTTGCCCTGAAGCCACTCCTGTGTTGTCTTGGCTGTGTGCTTAGGGTTGTTGTCCTGTTGGAAGCTGAACCTTCTCCCCATTCTGAGGTCCTGAGCGTTCTGGAGCAGGTTTTTATCAAGGATCTCTCTGTATTTTGCTCCGTTCATCTTTGCCTCGATCCTGACTAGTCTCCCAGTCCCAGCCGCTGAAAAACATGCTCACAGCATGATTCTGCCACCACCATATTTCCTCCAGATGTAATGCTTGGCATTCAGGCCAAAGATTTCAATCTTGGTTTCATCAGAGCAGAGAATCTTGTTTCTCATGGTCTGAGAGTCTTTCGGTAACTTTTGTTACTCCAAGTGGGCTGTCATGTGCCTTTTGCTGAGGAGTGGCTTCCACCTGGCCACTCTACCATAAAGCCCTGATTGGTAGAGTGCTGCAGAGATGGTTGTCCTTCTGGAATGTTCTCCCATCTCCACAGAGGAACTCTAGAGCTCTGTTAGAGTGACCATCGGGTTCTTGGTTACCTCTCTGACCAAGGCCCTTCTCCCCCGATTTCTCAGTTTGGCTGGGCGGCCAGCTCTAGGAAGATTCTTGGTGGTTCCAAACTTCTTCCATTTAAGAATGATGGAGGCCACTGTGTTCTTGGGGACCTTCAATGCTACAGAAATGTTTTGGTACCCTTCCCCAGATCTGTGCCTTGACACAATCCTGTCTCGGAGCTCTATGGACAATTCCTTTGACCTCATGGCTTGTTTTTTACTCTGACATGCACTGTCAACTGTGGGACCTTGTATACACAGGTGTGTGCCTTTTTAAATCATGTCCAATCAATTGAATTTACCACAGGTGGACTCCAATCAAGTTGTAGAAACATCTCAAGGATGATCAATGGAAACAGGATGCACCTGAGTTCAATTTCGAGTCTCATAGCAAAGGGTCTGAATACTTATTTAAATAAAGTATTTCTGTGTTTTATTTTTTATAAATTAGCAAACATTTCAAAAAACCTGTTTTCGGGTTTGTCATTATGGGGTCTTGTGTGTAGA
This sequence comes from Salmo trutta, assembly GCF_901001165.1. Taxonomy (NCBI): domain Eukaryota; kingdom Metazoa; phylum Chordata; class Actinopteri; order Salmoniformes; family Salmonidae; genus Salmo; species Salmo trutta. Next base: position 16,574,413 of record NC_042988.1, read on the forward strand.
TTGTTGAGGATTTTCTTATTATTTTTTATCCAATTTAGAATAACAAAATGTAGAAAAAGTCTAGGTGTCTGAATGTATAATGGCTTCATACCTGCAGTGGCAGCTGAGCATGCCCATAAGCCTGTGATCAGGCCACAAACATAGACAGGCCTCACCATATCTTTGTTTATGTAGGTAGAACATGGAGGCATGTTGTCATGGCTCCAGAACTAAAAGCAACAGAAAGCAGCTCCTTCCAATCAGGGTGTACATACACCAATTTTGCAGCTGGTCAAAACTCATAACACAAATTCTCGATAATACCTTATTTCCTCCATAGTATCTAATCCTATTAAAATCTGTTATATTAATGAGCTGGATCTAGAATATCAAAGGAATCAAGTTAGACATAAAGGTTAGCAGGGAAACTGAAATGCTCCATCTCCATCTTACCATACCAATTACACAAGAACAACACTGTGACAAAGAAAACAAAATGTGTTATGAATTAATACATGTTTAGCAAATGGCTCTAAGACAGTTTTTTATGATGAATAGTCATACTAAGCTCCTTTTCGCGAAGCCCATGTGAGCACCTTTTAAACAGCTCCATGACAAGAATTGTAATCTACTCAGGTCGGTCAGTGTTCTGCCATTCACCTCCTTCTAAAACCAACATTAAACCGTTTCACAGTAAACCGACACTGGTCACGAGCAAACGCAAACATGACATCAGTGTTCCAGGGGTAATCGTTTCCCCCCTCACTCAGAGAAAACTGAGCCCAACATCCAAATAGATGAAGCATACAAGAATGGACATGGGTTAGAGGACACATTAATATGCAAAAACAAAACGATGCTAAATTATTATGATTAACTTGCAATGAGAGAAATTTGACAAACTGACGTAACCATCCATCACACACACCGCCATTGCGGTGACGCACAGAATAGGTTATAAATTATGAATAATTCTAGATTTATAAAACTTAGACATCTTGATTTATAAATTTTTTGATTTACATTAAAAAAATACTTTAAAATGCCAAGATAAAGTGAGGGGAAGAGTTACAATTTGTATTATTTTAAGGGGTTTAACAAAGCATTAAATACTGCTTTCGAAATGAATCCCGATCCGGAGCAACCCAGTGGACAAATTCAATCCAGTATCGCCATATATCCAATGAGATCAGACGGAGCCTTTTATAATTACATTATCATAAGGCTAACAAAATATTAACGAATGCGAAGTTGCGACCAAATTCACAACTTATCTACTTTTGTTTGGTTTCTGTTGAAGTGTCCAGAACTTTCTATAAGGAAATGGGGTAGCAAGATAACCGAACATGAACTTTTGTAGCCTATTATCAACAAAGAAAATGAATGAAAGGGTCCACTACCCTTGTCAATCCATACAATGAAATTATCACTTTATTTATTAGCAGGTGTATTCCAACATATACTTTACCAGCTTGTGCCGTAGTTGCGTGGAACATTATTATAAGAAATAGCGGTATTCTCCTGCACGCCGCCGTCCTCTTTAAACGGTCCATCTTTCAGAGCAGAGACCCCCTTGCCTCCGCCACAGAACTTTATGATACAAAACTAGATGAGAAAGGAGCTACGCGGCCATGCGTAGTGGAGAGAAAGAAACCAGTACAGCGCTCGAACAGCGCACATTCGCTCTGCAGTTTCGCTTGCTTAGTTTTTTTGGAGGATCCTCTCCCCTCTTCACTCTCTGTCTCTCATTCAATTTCTCCCTCTCATCCTCCCTCTTTCTCGCTCCCCTCCCTCCTCCTTCTTTCCCCCCTCCCTTCTCCTCCTTTACCCCCATAGGACGGTGTCTCGCGACTCTGACGGGAAAGGATGAAAAATGTTTACGAGGCTACTGCTGGTCATTTGCTATGTCGCTCCTGTCTTACTGATGATCAGTGATCCAGTCAGACTCAGCACTTCCTTTCACCACTACTGCTCTGTGTTACTTGTCATGCTGCAAGATGTTACAAACTTTCTGTCTGTTTCTGCAGGGTATTCAACGGTTCCGCAGAGTTACTGCAGGGTGTCCGCGGTAATATACAGTAGATATATTTTCTAAAAGTGGTAAAATAAACATTTATTTTATTTTTAAAAACCACCCGCAAGTACCAGTTGCTGCAAGTACCACTGGCTGCTGATAAACGTTCTTGACTTGGTCATTCATTTTTGCCAACACATAGCTAACCTTTGTTTAACCAGCTAAACAGCTGCTATCAAAAGTTGAAGTCGGATGTTTACATACACCTTAGCCAAATAAATTTAAACTCAGTTTTTCACAATTCCTGACATTTAATCCTAGTAAAAATCCCTGTCTTAGGTCAGTTAGGATCACCACTTTATTTTAAGAATGTGAAATGTCAGAATAATAGTAGAGAGAATTATTTATTTCAGTTTTTATTTTTTTCATCACATTCCCAGTGGGTCAGAAGTTTAAATACACTCAATTAGTATTTGATAGCATTGCCTTTAAATTGTTTAACTTGGGTCAAACGTTTCGGGTAGCCGTCCACAAGCTTCCCACAATAAGTTGGGTCAATTTTGGCCCATTCCTCCTGACAGCTGGTGAAAATGAAGTCAGGTTGTAGGCCTCCTTGCTCACACACACTTTTTCAGTTCTGCCCACAAATTTTCTATGGGATGAGGTCAGGGCTTTGTGATGGCCACTCCAATACCTTGACTCTGTTGTCCTTAAGGCATTTTGCCACAACTTTGGAAGTATGCTTGGGGTCATTGTCCATTTGGAAGACCCATTTGCGACCAAGCTTTATCTTCCTGACTAATGTCTTGAGATGATGCTTCAATATATCCACATAGTTTTCCTACCTCATGATGCCATCTATTTTGTGAAGTGCACCAGTCCCTCCTGCAGCAAAGCACCCCCACAACATGATGCTGCCACCCCCGTGCTTCACGGTTGGGATGGTGTTCTTCGGCTTGCAAGCCTTCCCCTTTTTCCTCCAAACATAACGATGGTCATTATGGCCAAACAGTTCTATTTTTGTTTCATCAGACCAGAGGACATTTCTCCAAAAAGTACGATATTTGTCCCCATGTGCAGTTGGAAATCGTAGTCTGGCTTTTTTATGACAGTTTTGGAGCAGTGGCTTCTTCCTTCCTGAGCGACCTTTCAGGTTATGTCGATATAGGACTTGTTTTACTGTGGATATAGATACTTTTGTACCTGTTTCCTCCAGCATCTTCACAAGGTCCTTTGTTGTTGTTCTGGGATTGATTTGCACTTTTCGCACCAAAGTACATTCATCTCTAGGAGACAGAACGCATCTCCTTCCTGAGCGGTACGACCGCTGCGTGGTCCCATGGTGTTTATACTTTCGTACTATTGTTTGTATTCTGCCCTTGAATTGCGTTCCCATGCAAAACTAGACAGATGGCTAACAACTAAGTCTTCAATAAAACTCCCAAGGCGTGACTTTTCTTGAATTAATATATTGAAAACGTTTATGCTGTGAAACTGCAAAATACAGAAAAAATATACTTTAGTATTCAATTCAAATCGACATACTGTAGCTGTACATTATACATTTCAAGTTGAAATTGCATGAAAATACAAAGCACGTGCCAAGGTACCATGCATCTGGCATGACGCCAAACCATGTAGCTAATTGTAAATTATATGGAAATTGACTAACTCCTTTCATTACTCTAATAATATACCACCATCTCTGTAGAATAACAAAGCATGTTACACTGGAAACAGTAACAAAACTACAGTATTGTATATTTTACAATTCGTTTGCATGACGCACGAGCAAAGTAATACAGCTGACGGCATACATGAAAGGCAAGGCAATTTGTGTGAGTAAATGCAACCAACCAACATTGATATGTAAGCAACTATCAATAACAAGATTATCATCACTAGCTAAATGCTTGAATCCAACTTACAAACAAATATTTTCCGAGGCTGAAGCGTAACAAGAAATAACTACACTGAAAGACTTGCACTGTAGCGTTGTTTTTAGCTGCTTCTATGTGTGCAGAACAAATTCTCTACTTCCTGTTTGCGTACAGTCTTTCTAAGTACCAGAAAGCTCCACTAGGGGGCGAATACCACCATGGAACACAATGAAAATCCATCTTAACCATTGTAATAAAATTATCTGTTACCTTCTAACAGGATGGCAGCACACTCCCGGCTGGTATAATGAAATTGTGCCACTATGAAATAAAACGTATTAAGAAACAAATAATGTCCTTTTTATTCTTATATTTTGTCTCTAGGATGCTTCAGAAAGAACAACAATCTCTGAGATTGGTCTCAGAAACACCTTAACCTGTCTGGGCTAGAGGGCAGTATTTTCACGGCCGGATGAAAAACGTACCCAATTTAAACAGGTTACTACTCTGGCCCAGGAACCAGAATATGCATATTATTAGTAGATTTGGATAGCAAACACTCTGAAGTTCCTAAAACTGTTTGAATGGTGTCTGTGAGTATAACAGAAATTCTATGGCAGGCAAAAACCTGAGAAAAATCCAAGCAGGAAGTGGAAAGTCTGAGAATTGTAGTTCTTTTGATTCTCTATCGAAGCTACAGTGTCTGTGGGGTGAAGTTGCACTTCCTAAGGCTTCCATTGGCTGTCTAATGCCTTCAGAAAGTGGTTTGAGCATTTTCCTGTCACTGGGCAGATAATACGAGCTCAGTTACTGAGTGGTCTGCCTGTCAACAAAGGGATTGGATATGCACAGTCACGTGAGCACGCCGTTCCTTCTTTTTCTTCTTGAATGAATATGCTATTGTCCGGTTGGAATATTATTGCAATTTTTCATTAAAAATACCATAAAGATTGATTTTAAACAGCGTTTGACATGCTTCTAAGTATGGTAATGGTACATTTTGACTTTTCGTCTCTCGTTCTGCGCTCGCACGTTATGCCTTTGGATAAGTGATCTGTACGCACGAACAAAACGGATGTATTTGTACATAAATATGGATTATTATGAACAAAAACAACATTTCTTGTGGAAGTAGCAGTCCTGGGAGTGCATTCTGACGAAGATCAGCAAAGGTAAGAGAATATTTCTAATACTAATTCTGAGTTTAGTTTGCCCCGAACTTGGCGGCTGTCTGAATAGCTCCAGGGGTAGTCTATCTATAATTCTTTAAATAGTTGTTGTATATTTTGTCAATGTTTATGATGAGTATTTTTGTAAATTGATGTGCACATTCACCGGACGTTTTGGTGGGAATACATTTTCTGAACATCACGCGCCAATGTAAAATGCTGTTTTTGGATATAAATATGAACTTTATCGAACAAAACATACATTGTGTAACAATGTCCTAGGAGTGTCATCTGATGAAGATCGTCAAAGGTTAGTGCTTCATTTAGCTGTGTTTTGGGTTTTATTGACACAAATGGCTGTGTGATTGGCTGTGTGATTATTTTTGTCTATGTACTCTCCTAACATAATCTAATGTTTTGCTTCCGCTGTAAAGCCTTTTTGAAATCGGACAATGTGGTTACATCAAGGAGAAGTGTATCTTTAAAATGGTGTAAAATAGTTGTATGTTTGAGAAAGTTGAATTATGACATTTTGTTGTTTTTGGATTTGCCGCCATGATATTTCACTGGCTGTGTCCCGCAGGCATCCCACGTAGCCCATAGAAGTTAACAGCTCCTTGCTTGACAATTTTTAGTTCTACTTTCCTAACCTTTTTGTCAGTACTGGTAAAGGTTTTGACCACAAGCCCGACATTTCTGTGCGCCTGACTGTCTTTCAATAAGACAACATCTCCTACTTTTACATTTGGCTTTTCTGCTGTCCATTTTCTGCGTGGACCTGAGAACCAACTGGTGTGCTTTAAGAGCTCAGCAAGTATGAACCTGGTTGCATGGTCTGCTGGATTGCTGTCAGTGTTTACATAACACCACTGATCTGGATGGGTAGACTTCCTGATGTGAGTTACCCTATTGGCAACATACACATAGAATCTTTTGGTGACATTGTGGATGTAACCGAGAACTATCTTACTGTCTGTGTAGAACTTGGCCGCATTTACATCAATGTCCATTACGTCTCTGATCAGTTCATACATCTCAACAGCTAGCACAGCCGCACACAGTTCTAGGCGTGGGAAAGTGTAGGCCGGACGAGGGACCAATTTTGATTTCCCCATGACAAATCCAACATGGCATTGACCTTCCGAGTCTAACTCTCAGGTAGGCTACCACTCCTATGGCTACTGTAGAGGCATCCGAGAAGATGTGTAGCTCTTTTCTTTGAGTGGTAGACAAAGAGACTGGGATGTAGGTCCGCTGAATATACACATGTTCCAACTCCATCAAAGATTCCTTCCACATTTTCCACTCCTTTTCTTCTTCTGTGGGAAGAGGGGCATCCCACTCACTCTGATCAGAAGAGAGTTTTCTGATTAAGGCTTTACCTTGCATTGCTATTGGAGCCACGAACCCAAGGGGGTCATAAAGACTATTCACTGTGGACAGGATGCCTCTCCACGTAAAAGGCTTCTCATTGTGGGACACCTGGAATGAGAAGCTGTCTGTTTCCAGGTTCCAGGAAAGTCCCAGACTCTGTTGAAAGGGGAGAGGATCCACTCCTAGGTCCAGATCTTTTAAGTCTTTTGCACGGTCCTCCATAGGGAAGGCTTCCATAACTGTTTTGCTATTGGATACAATCTTGTGTAGTTTCAGGTTGGACTCCGCTAACATTGCTTGTGTTTTTCTTAGAATGTTGATAGCTTCTTCTGTAGTAGCTACTGATGTCAGCCCATCATCAACGTAGAAGTTCCTCACAACATATTGCTTGGGTTCTGACCCGTGTTCCTTCTCACCCTGTAGAGCTGCTCGTCTCATGCAGTAGATGGCTACGCCATGCAAACACCATGCTGTGAGGGGCTGTTCCCAAATACATGGACTTTCATCCTGTACTCAGTTATGTTTCTATCTGGATTGTTGTCTTCATACCAGAGAAACCTTAAGTAATCTCTGTGATCCTCATGTACACCAAAACAGTAAAACATTTGTTGCACATCTGCTGTTAGTGCAATGCAATCCTTGCGGAAACTCATTAGGACACCCAAGAGTGTGTTGTTTAAGTCTGGACCACTGAGCAGAACATCGTTAAGTGACACGCCTTGACACTTAGCCCTGGAGTCAAATACTACTCTTATTTGTTCAGGCTTTTGTGGATGGTAAACACCAAATATGGGCAGATACCAGCGTTCTTTGTCTCCCTCTAGTGGCGGAGAAGGTTTGGCTTTGTCATTATCCAGCATCTTTTGCATGAAGTCAATAAAATGAAGCTTCGTGTCAGGCTTTTTGTCTAAAGTCTTGCGAAGTGATGTGAGACGGTTCATGGCCTGCTCCCTGTTATTAGGAAGGCAACGTCTAGTGGGGCGAAAGGGTATTGAAGCCACCCAGTTGTTTCCATCATCCTGGAAAACCTGTTTGTCCATAATGTCCAAGAAGGCTTTGTCCTCCACTGATGGTGCTGGTTTATCATCGTCTTGTGTTTTGTCGAACACGGAACATCCCAGGCTGTCTGTGTTCACAGTTGTGCTTGGATCTCTCGAGTGCACTGTAGAGGGAGAGATGTGTTTCTGAGCTACGCTGTTGAAGTTCGCTTTCACCTGGATGATGTCAGGGCAAGGGCTGAGATAGGATGTGCGACCATTTTGAAGTATGTTTGTCCTGAACACGTTAACATTGGCTGGTCGGTGAGCCGTTCCCAGACAGACCTCACCCACGATGACCCACCCGAGGTTGAGTCGCTGTGCATAAGGAGTGTCGTGGGACCCATTTATTTGCTCTCGTACCTTGTGTACCCTTAAGATGTCTCGTCCTAAGAGCAGGAGGATGGGAGCATCTAGGTCCACAGCTGGAATTTTGTCCACCACTGGTTGCAGATGGGGATGATGATACGCAATGTCGGGGGAGGGAATCTCCATCCTATCATCTGGCATCATGTCACACTCTATCAGAGTAGGGAGAGTGAGCTGTATGTGTCCATCTAAAGACTCCACCATGAAGTTGACGGCTCTCCTGCCTGAAGTCTCTGTTACCCCAGAACAGGTCTTCATGGTGTATGGAGCAGAGTTGTCATTGATGTTGAAGAGATTGAAAAACTCTGTCTTGGCCAGAGATGTGTTGCTCTGTTCATCAAGCACTACATACATTTGAACAGCTTTCTCTTTTCCCAGCTGCATAAGCTTTGACTAGGCATATTTTTGAACATGATCTTGGATTGACTGCCTCACCACAGATCTCCGTAAACTTTGAGGTGACAGATAGAAGAGCATTGTCACCTTGCTCCCCACCATGCTCTTTCTCTGCTGTAGCGGTGTCTGTATTTGAAGGGGCTGGGCCTGGATGCAGAGCAGCAAGATGTCTGTCGCTGTCACACTCAGAGCACTTGATTGACACCTTACAGTCTTTAGCTCTGTGCTGAGTTGACCCACAACATCGGAAACAAATGCCATTCTCTTTGAGATATGATTTGCGCTCATCTAGAGTTTTGTATCTAAACCCACAACACTTTTTAAGAGGGTGAGGCTTGTTATGTATTGGGCAGTGATGGTCAGGGCTTTCAACCTTTGTCTTACTGGGTTTGGTTTGGTGGTCTGAGGGCTCAGATGACACATCTGTTTTGTATACAGTCACAGGTGTCTTGCTGCTGTACCTGGCAGGTTTCTCACTTTTCATAGACACCTGGTTAGTTGAGGTGTAGAGGGTGAAACTGGGGTCGTTTCTAGTTTTCGCCTGGTTCCTGATGAATCTCGAGAAGAAGAACGAGAACAGTGGGAATGCTACCCGACAGTCCTCCTTGTATTTGGATCCCTGTGCTATCCATTTTTCTTGTAAACTGAATGGAAGTTTCTCTACTATAGGGTTTACCCCCCGAGATGTGTCCAGATAAGCGAGGTCTGGAAGGTACCCTTCTACTTTAGCACACTCCAGTTCAAGAAGAATGTCACCTAGTTCTCTTAGTTTGTGATTGTCTTTGTTAGCCAGTTTTGGAAAATCATCAATTTTCTTCAACAGTGCATTCTCGATCACTTCAGGTGTACCATAGCACTCTTCTAGTCGTTGCCAGACCATGTTAAGCCCTGCTGTTGCATTGAAAATATGGACAGATCTAATTCTCTTTGCTTGCTCAGACAACTCTGCCCCTAGCCACTTGGTAATTAGATCTAACTCTTCGCTGGCTGATAAATTCAAGTCTCTGGTCGCATTGAGAAAGGATGCTTTCCATGCCCAATAATTTTCAGGGCGATCATCAAACTTCAGGAGTCCGGAACTCACCATCTCAAAGCGTAGGAGGTACTTGATGAGGTCTGGTGTCACTTGTGACTCAGGGAAGCTTTATGTGTGTGACTGGAAGTGGGCTTGTTTTCCATTTCCAACATGCTGCTGTTCATTTCTTTTGAACGGAGAGTCTCTGCTCATGCTCTGTTGTTTGTTACTTTCTGGATTATGGCATGTAGCTGGGTCAACACTAAGCTCTTGTTTCTCTACTTCAAATGGGAGTTCAGCAAATTAGGGCCTAGCATGTTGTTTCACATACTCACAAGTACGTTGGACTGGACTTAAGGGCTGTGTCCCTGTGTCTAGTTCTTTGCGAAGCTCTCTGCGTTCTGATTCTACAGCTTCTTCAAGGGCTGCAGCTTCAGCCAATGCAGCCGCAGCTGTTCTCTCAACTTGGAGAACATATAAACTTGCCTCGAGGTCAGCTTTTTGCTTCAACAAGCTGGCCCCTATTTCTGCCTTTTGTTTCATCACATAAGCTTCCTTCTCAGCATAGAAGACTTGTGCACACGCTGCGTCTTCCTTGGCGCATGCTTTGATGGCTGCAGAACTCGCCGTTGAGGATCTGCTTGACTGTTTTGATGACCTTGATCTTGTAGACTGAGACTTGGTCCCAATGTGCTGAAGAGGCTCCTCCATCTCTCTCTGTCAAACACTTGGCTCTGGTTGTTGTATCATAGACTGCTGGTCTTCCCTAGGAACAGAGGCTTTTGTTGGCTGATGAACGTAGAAACATAACTACCGTGTGCGGTTATTCTTGTGCTTGAGCCCACCGTGATGATGGTTTTTCACTATTCTGCCCTTGAATTGCGTTCCCATGCAAAACTAGACAGATGGCTAACAACTAAGTCTTCAATAAAACTCCCAAGGCGTGACTTTTCTTGAATTAATATATTGAAAAAGTTTATGTTATGAAACTGCAAAATACAGAAAAGAATATACTTTAGTATTCAATTCAAATCGACATACTGTAGCTGTACATTATACATTTCAAGTTGAAGTTGCATGAAAATACAAAGCACTGCCAAGGTACCATGCATCTGGCATGACGCCAAACCATGTAGCTAATTGTTACTCATATGGTAATTGGCTAACTCCTTTCTTTACTCTAATAATGTACCACCATCTCTGTAGAATAACAAAGCATATTACACTGGAAACAGTAACAAAACTACAGTATTGTATATTTTAAAATTCGTTTGCATGACGCACGAGCAAAGTAATACAGCTGACGTCATACATGAAAGGCAAGGCAATTTGTGTGAGTAACTACAACCAACCAACATTGATATGTAAGCAACTCTATCAATAACAAGATTATCATCACTAGTTAAATGCTTGACTCGAACTTACAAACAAATATTTTCAGAGGCTGAAGTGTGACAAGAAATAACTACACTGAAAGACCTGCACCGTAGCGTTGTTTTTAGCTGCTTCTATGCGTGCAGAACGAATTCTCTACTTCCTGTTTGCGTACAGTCTTTCTAAGTACCAGAACGCTCCACTAGGGGGTGAATACCACCATGGAACACAATGAAAATCCATTTTAACCATTGTAATACAATTATCTGTTAAATTCTAACAGGATGGCAGCACAGTTTGTACAGATGAATGTGGTACCTTCAGGCGTTTGGAAATTTCTCCCAAGTATGAACCAGACTTGTGGAGGTCTACAATTGTTTTTCTGAGGTCTTGGCTGATTTCTCTTGACTTCACCCATGATGTCAAGCAAAGAGGCACTGAGTTTGAAGGTAGGCCTTGAAATACATTCACAGGTACACCTTCAATTGACTCAAATTATGTCAATTAGCCTATCAGAAGCTTCTAAAGCCATGGCATCATTTTCTGGAATTCTCCAAGCTGTTTAAAGGCACAGTCAACTTAGTGTATGTAAACTTCTGACCCACTGGAATTGCGATACAGTGAATTATAAGTTAAATAATCTGTCTGTAAACAATTGTTGGAAAAATTACTTCCATCATGCACAAAGTAGATGTCCTAACCGACTTGCCAAAACTAAAGTTTGTTTACAAGAAATTTGTGGAGTGGTTGAAAAATGAGTTTTAATGACCCCAACCTAAGTGTATGTAAACGTCCGACTTCAAGTGTACCTATTCATTTTAAATGTAGATTTCTCCCTGCCATTATCATTCACCTGATGATAAGACGTGAAATTATTATTATTTTCATGATAGGGGTCCCTGGGTCGCCGGTTTGCCTGGGCGGCAGTCCCTGGGCATGAAAAGTTTGAAGACCCCTGTGTTACTGGGTATCGATTTGCTCAATTGTCAAACCTGCGGTTCTTTGAGCAGGCTGAAGCCAGGTTTTAGTGTAGGCCTATAACAAATTGTAATTTGATGATGATTGTAATTCATTTTGATCGTCAGAAAAAGAGACAAATCCACTTTGATTATGATGTTGAAATGAACTTTCTAAATGTGTACAATCGTACACCCTACACAATGTACAGCGCATTCGGAAACTATTCAGACTCCTTGACTTTTTCCACATTTTGTTAAGTCACAGCCTTATTCTAAAATTGATTAAATTGTATTTTTCCTCATCAATCTACACACAATACCCCAAATGTTAGCAAATTTAAAAAAAATAAAAAACATCAGAAATATCACATTTATATAAGTATTCTGACCCTTTACTTAGTACTTTGTTGAAGCACCTTTGGCAGCGATTACAGCCTTGAGTCTTCTTGGGTATGATGCTGCAAGCTAGGCTCACCTGTATTTGGGGAGTTTCTCCCATTCTTCTCTGAAGATCCTCTCAAGCTTTGTCAAGTTGGATGGGAGCGTCGCTGAACAGCTATTTTCAGGTCTCTCCAGAGATGTTCAATCGGATTCAAGTCTGGGCTCTGGCTGGGTCACTCAGGGACATTCAGAGACTTGTCCCGAAGCCACTCTTGTGTTGTCTTGGCTGTGTGCTTAGAGTCGTTATCCTATTGGAAGGTGAACCTTCGCCCCAGTCTGAGGTCCTGAGTGCTCTGGAACAGGTTTTCATCAAGGATCTCTCTGTACTATGCTCCGTTCATCTCTCCCTCGATCCTGACTAGTCTCCCAGTCTTTGCTGCTGAAAAACATCCCCACAGCATGATGGTGCCACCACCATGCTTCACTATAAGGATGGTGCCAGGTTTCCTCCAGACGTGATGCTTGGCATTCAGGCCAAAGAGTTCAATCTTGGCTTCATCAGACCAGAGAATCTTGTTTGTCATGATCTGAGAGTCTTTAGGTGCCATTTGGCAAACTCCAAGCGGGCTGTCATGTGCCTTTTCTGAGGACTGGCTTCCGTCTGGCCACTCTACCACAAAGGATTGGTGGAGTGCTGCAGAGATGGTTGTCCTTCTGGAAGGTTCTCCCATCTCCACAGAGGAACTCTAGGGCTCTGTCAGAGTGACCATAGGGTTATTGGTCACTTCCCTGACCAAGGCCCTTCTCCCCCGATTGCTCAGTTTGGCTGGGCGGCCAGCTCTAGGAAGAGTCTTGGTGGTTCCAAACTTCTTCCATTTAGGAATGATGGAGGCCACTTTGTTCTTGGGGACCTTCAATGCTGTAGAAATGTGTTGATACTCTTCCCCAGATCTGTGCCTCGATACAACCCTGTCTCGGAGCTCTACAGACAATTCCTTCAACCTCATGGCTTGGTTTTTGCTCTGACATGCACTGGCAACTGTGGGACCTTATATAAACAGGTGTGTGCCTTTCCCAACCATGCACAATCAATTGAATTTAACACAGGTGAACTCCAATCAAGTTGTAGAAACATCTCAAGGATGCTTAACGGAAACAGGATGCACATGAGCTCAATTTCGAGTCTCATAGCAAAGGGTCTTAATACTTATGTAAATAAAGTATTTCTGTTTTTTATTTTTAACACATTTGCAAAAATGTGTAAAAACCTGTTTTCAGGTTTGTCATTATGGGGTATTGTTTGTAGATTGCTGAGATTTTTTTTGTTTGTTTAATCAATTATATAATAAGGCTGTAACGTAATGAAATGTGGAAAATGTCAAGGGGTCTGAATACTTTCCGAAGGCACTGTATAGCCATAAATGTCCTCATACACCAGAAAGTGTTTCTGTAAACAGATTAGAGCCTTGGCTCACACAACACAGCCAGAGGACGCATCCGTCCAAGCTTTGAACTTCACAGCAATAAATCAAAGAAGGGGAGTGAGTCACAGCTCGACACCCTGGCCAGTTCAAGGAGTACGATCCCAGGTAGACTCTAGAACAGGGGAGGTCATCTCTCCCATCAGCCATCACTCTAATCTCATTCCCGCATTGTTGAAATGTCATATCTTCAATGCTCCTTCAAGCAGCAGCCTGACTGTGCTACGTCTGGGGGCCATGGGGGCCATCTCACCTATAGGCTCCAGCTCTAGGAGGTGAGAGGCCATGGAGGCTGACAGGTCAGAAATGTTTGGGCCCAGTGCTACTTGTTCATACCCAGATACCCTGCCGACTCCTCAACCCCAATTTAAGGTCTGACGATTGATTATGGCGTGGTCCTCTAATTGTGGTCTCCATGTGTTTGATCATGTTGGTCTCGTCACCTTGAAAGAGAAGGTCTCCCTATTTGTGAAAAGATTCAGATTCCACAAAGCAGGAAAAAAGCAGTCTTATATATGACCTGTCAACTCTTCGTGGAATACTGAAGATACTTTTTTTAATGTTTCCACCATTTTCAAAGAAACATGTTTTTACAGGGATATCCCTATGTGCTTTGTCCTCACAGACTGCTAACAATGGGGACCCTGTTGTGAGCATTTATACAGTGCAAAGCGTCATGCCAAAAGCCCAGAAACCCATGTCTTGAGGGTTCGGCTTAGACATGCTTCTCTTCAGAATAAGCCTTATGAAGAGCTTGTCTAATTGGAGAATGAACAAAATTGACAGCACCATAGGCCCAGGCCACAACAGGCCCTCTGTATGGGGGTCAGGAGTAAAGAAGACAGTTCCAGCTCTTCATATTTAAAATCAGAGAGAATGTGGATGAGCCGAGCACAACCCTGCTTCCCTTCAAAGCCGCCTCTCAAGGGGAGCCGAGAGAAGACAAGTCTCTAACCACAATGAGAGGGAAAGGGGGGATATCTCATCCAATTTCACAATCCCCCGTTTTATTCAGTAATGCTGCTTTAAATTTAGGACCCTGGCTAAATATGAAACTGTTTGAAATGCTACAGCCTCGCTTTAGAGGAAATAGCGTGGTGAAAACAAGCAACCTGTTGCATCCTTGTTGTTCCATTTATAAAATACAATTAACATTTAGCAAAATTTGATAACACTCCGTAAGGTTTGCATGCCGGACAATAGGTAGGTAGCATAGTGGTTAGAGCTGTCATGACGTTGGCCTGTGGGTAAGGTTTATGACCCCCCCATAAATACCTTCTCCCTTCCCCTCTCTCTCTGACCCTACTGAAGGACTGGAATAGCCTGTGTTAAATATAGAGAGTCTGGGAACATCAAACAAATAGGGAAAGGAACCATCTTTTGTTAATAAAACCAGTTGGAAATATGCTTGATAACGTAATGAGTATGTATGTCAGTTCATTGTTATCTGAGACATTATGATTGATGGCAGGACGACATAAACTGTACCGGAGAAAGTATACACCCTCTAGTTATCAGAGTCACATGGAATTGTTATGCAATTGAAATGTTTGATATTGAAATTGTTTGTTAGGAGATTAAATGTAATTTTAGCTTCCAAATGAGAGAATTGGGTTTTCATAGGGAACGTGCCCTGCCGATCAGTGGCCAACCCTGTGAAGAGACATGGGGTTATAAACGATGAAACCCCTCCTTTCTCCCTCTCCACTATATAAGTCTTTGACGAAAAGACATTCACGGGTTCCAGTACGTGAGGACTGCAGCCTCTACGTTATAAGGACAGACACATATCAAGAACAGAACTAAGCCAACCTCGGCGTGAGCTATGGTATGAACTGGTATGAACTTTGAGCTTATTCACTACAGAAGTGATACTTCCTAGCCGTTGAGTTAGCGCTGCTAACGTGGGCTAGGAAAGGACGGACGACGGATCCAGTCTAACAACCAGACGAAGATACCACCACCATTGACATTCTTCCACTACACAACAGGAAGATCTGTTGGCCAACCACGGCCAGCATCTACGACCAATCTACCGAAGCGCAGCTCAGAGTAAATATTTATTGCATTTTCCTTTTCCAAATGGGCGGTAATTTAGAATGCATAAGATAATGTATTTACGAAAGCATAGCTGCTGTTTCTTTGTTCCTAAGTCTTCCCGCCCTTTCATTCAGGCCCAACCCCCCTTTCCTTTGTGTAACCAGCTTTCATACAGGTTCCGTTCACCAGGGGTGAATTCTGTATGACATTGTATTCTGTGTATTTGTAATTCTGTGTGATTAGTTAGGTATTTAGTAAATAAATAATTAAACCCAATTTTGTATTGCTGATTCAACTTGTTAGCCAGGGTTCGTGAAGATAACCAAGAATTTATAACTTTCATGATGAGATTGAAAATAAGATAAGATTGACTGCTATCGATGTAAAATATTACTAAGTATTTTAAGAGTTTATTCAGAAGATAACAGCTCTATAAACGTTCTTCTGTGGTGCCCCGACTTTCTAGTTAATTACATTTACATGATTAGCTTAATCAGGTAATATTAATTACAGAGAAATAATTTTATAAATTAGCATGTCATATCACTTAATCCGGCATAGCCAAAGACACGACATAATGGTGCCCCGTGTGAGGCCTCTAAAACTAAGACGCACGTTGGGTCAATGTGATAATAACATATGGAGCCCCCGTGCGAGGAATCTAAAATAGGATGAAGCTTTCATTTTGATTCAGCCTATATAAAATTGAAAAGCAGATTACATAATATACCAAGTATTTTATATACATTATGGGAATTGTAGATCGGAATTATTGGTGCGTGTGTGTTCTGGAGAATCGCCTCAGTGTTGTGCTCAGATGGAGGTCAGCGAGTAGCATACCCTATACAGTTCTGTATGAGGGCTGATAAAGCTATCTGATAAATAGCGCGTTTGGCCAAACGCTGGGCTATTTCTGCCTCGCACGTTTCAGACGCGTGTTGGCTAGGTCATTATTAATTTCTCGAGCGAGGACAAAGACCCAGCCGATTGAAATTTAGGAGAGATTAGCTTGACCAGTTTATAAGTATCTCTCTGTCTGTCTCTCGCGTTTCGATGCGAGGAGACCACGGTGCATTTTGTTGTTTACCGCGAGTTCCGGTTAAAACATCGTCAAATATCGCCAAAAAGGGTTTGAACATAATACGTTATAAGTAAAACCTTTCCCTTGCCAAGGGAATCCTATGTGAGCATTTTTCAGGCATCAAGTAGCATTAGCTTGCTCGAGATGCTAAGCTAACAAAAGGGAAAACAGCCATTTTGTTTGTGCCACATTGTAATTCATCCGACTTGCGGAACGAAAGTCCTGCCCTGGGTACTTCCGTTGATTTCAACGTGTGCCAGCAGACTCCCCTATGAGAGTCACCAGTACTTTTCTTCAAATAATTAGTCAGGTGACACTCAAGTCGTTACTCATGATATCCAGACGGATATCGATGTCTTATTCAATTGAACTAATAAGTGAAATTGCCAGATTTACATTCTCAAGTGGATCTTTTAAAAAAAAAAAAAATATCCAAATTGATGAGTTTTCTAAATGAGACATTGTAATCTTTTTCCACA
This sequence comes from Salmo trutta, assembly GCF_901001165.1. Taxonomy (NCBI): domain Eukaryota; kingdom Metazoa; phylum Chordata; class Actinopteri; order Salmoniformes; family Salmonidae; genus Salmo; species Salmo trutta. The sequence continues at coordinate 16,591,441 of NC_042988.1, forward strand.
TTAACCTAGATGAATAAACCTCTCAGGTTAATTAAAGTTTAAATCCCAAATAGCCTATACAGGTTTGATTTATCATTAAAATTGATCAATCAGTAAAATTTGGTTTTTGCAAAAACCCATTCAGTAATCCAGTACTGTACCATGTGGCTTCGGCCCAAGGAAGAAGTGTACCATAGTGGGAAGTGTGCCAACATTTGATCTACTGTTTACACTTATGATATCCAATCAATGGAGATGGTATAGATTATCATCTCATTCAATTTAATAAGTTAAATTGTTGAACATACCTTAATGTTCTTCCAATCAAATGAGACACTTTTAAAACTTCTCATATTAACCTGGATGAAGCAACCTATAAGGTTAATTCAAGTTAATACCCAGATAGCCTACCCAGGTAGGATTAATCATTGGCATTGATTAATTAATTCAATTTGCTTTTGCAAATTCATTCACATCCAACTTCCACATTACTGGTACAGTACTGATGGTTCGTCAACATCTATAAATAGATTAAACTGGTCTTTGCAGCTTCCAATGAATTCCAACCCAAACATTGAATAAAATAGGAACATTTTTCCTCTAAATTTTTCTAATAATGTGCAAGCTACCAAAGGAGGTGGTCACCACTCCTCCACTAATTAGTGAACCTCCACCCATAAAAGGATTGATCTCTGACCTCAGCAGCGATACCAACGTTAATTATGCCATTTGTGAAAAATCAGCCGAAATTGCGAACGCTGTCCAAAATCAACCATCAAACACAGGCTTTGTGACGGTTCTCTCCACTTTAGCACTTATGTATCGCCATCAAAGGTTGGCATCGATCCAATACCACAGTGCACAGCTGAAGCACGTGCAAGACATGGCTAACATGAGGGCACAGGTGGAGAGAACTGAGCAACTATTGACAAAAGCAGGAAATGAAAACATTCTGCTAGTCGAGGAACTGCATTTGAAATCGGAACAATTAAAAGTAATTGCAAATACTTATGACGATGAACAAGCACAAGCTCTTCAACAAAATCATAGGCTACAGGAACAAAATCATATGCCACAGGAACAACTCGATTTAGCTAAAACTAGCTACGATGATGTCCACGCCAAACTAGATAAATCTGAAGAGTTATCTACAAAGAGGAGCGCTCAACTTGACAACATGCATGCTGTTTTGTTGAATGTTACTCAAAATAACACGGTGCTCCTCAAAGCGCTGCAGACCAAAGACGATCAGTTAATGAACACAGTGACAAAGTTGGATGATAAATCAGCAGAACTTATTGAAGTTGCTGACCAATTGAATGATGAGAGAACTCAGGTGATGAGGATGGAAATATTGATTTCTAAGCAAGCAGAGGAAATCTCATCACTGAATCTCTCGCTCCGTACTCGAGACCTCTATCTGCAAACCATGACAGATAAGTTTGAGACCGAAAGGAGCAGGTGTGACACTCACGTGTCCAAAATTGGTACTCTAAGCGCTCAAGTGGACTCTGCAATGCAGCAGAAGACCACCCTTAGGTACCATCTGGAGGAAATGCAGAATGGTCACGCTCTACAGCATGACTACCCATCCAAGCAACCGGAGTCCGGTACTCAAAGGAGTGAAGACGATAGGTTTCAGACATTGCATCCATCATGTGTCCCTCAGTCTTCTCCTCTTGGCCATTCGGCACTGAGTAATATGGAGCCTCTTGGCCAACAAAGCCAAAGCTTGGCTTCTCCTCTTGGCCTTTCGGCCCCAATTTCTCCACAGGATGAAGCCAATCCTCTCCGCCCGCTTGGCGCGGAATACCTTGACAAACTCGTCAAGAATTTCCCCACCTTTGACCCCGTTCCAGGTCAGCCAAACGATACTGAGACGTTCCTAGCTGACATAGAGGACGCGTTGGGTGGCTACCCAAACGCTACGGGTTCTGACAGGGTTTACCTGTTGAAGCGAACGTCGAATAGACACGTGACGAGGTTCATTCGCCTACAACAGCAACACGTGCTAAATGACTACGCTAAACTTGCCACAGCTTTGAAATTAGAATTCAGTGGTTCTGCGACTCGCAAACACGATAGCTCACTGGCTAACACGGTCAAACAAGCTCGGAACGAACACCCACAAGCTTTCTATCATAGGCTTCGTTCAGCTTACTTTGGCCTACTCACGGAAACAGGAATGGAAAAGCTGTTACCATTCAAACATATGTTCCTGTCAAACATGTATCCCACCTTCATTACCTACTTGGGCCCTGCAGCCCACGTTGGCTTGCCTATCTTACAACTCAGAGAGCTTGCAAGCACAGCTTTTGAGGCATCAAAAGCTCGCAACGCTAAGAGCCCTGACCACTCGGTTTTGAAGTTTAACCAGGAGCACTCACTCCAGTTAGAGGGTGCATTATCAGGTATTGGAGCGTCGAGAGATGACGCACAACAACAGTTTCTACCACGAAACCATGATTCCAATAACCTCCGCGGTCGAAATAACTGTAAAGTACGTAGTCATCAACATGACTACCGCTACAATCGACCCGTTCGCTACGTTCCTGCACCCAACCCACAAAAAGTGTCAGAGCACAAGGGTAACAAAGGGTTGAAGGACGATCAAAACGTAGACCAATGTTCTCCAGAAGTCCCACTATGGGAAGAACTTAAGCGAGAACAATTTGAGAAAAGGGTAAAAGATAAGTCACAAGGACTAGACGGGGAATTACCGGACACCAGGTCCGCAGGAATTAACACCCATAGCAAGGACGTTAAAGTTCAAATTTCTCCCGCTCTCATTCAAGACCCTATCCAGGGCCCGCTTGATCAAGAAACAAGCCCCCGGGCTCGGTCTATAGACTCCGACACAAAAGTTGCGAAGGTAAAGGTCAAACGCTTAGTTAAAGCCAAGCCCACTCAAAATCGGAAAAGTCAATCTGCTTCCATCTTGAACAGACATGGCAAATCACGTCGTTGCGAACGACCACTCCACTTTGTGGGGAATATGTCCACTAACCACGAATCTAAACGGCCATACCTGGAAACAGTCCTGGAGGACTGCTTAGCTTGTCATGCGCTAATTGATTCGGGTGCGACAATATCACTCATCTCTCAAACATTGTTTGATGATCTCAAAAGGGCTTTGAAGCCAACTAAACGTTGGTTAAAAGTGGAACGATGCGACACTACACTTCGAGGGGTCACTCAGACTACCTCGCCTCTCACATTGAGAGTCATGCTGAAACTACACTTCCAGGACGTATCGCTCGTTCATCCTGTGTATGTTACCAGCCTCGAAACTGTAACCCCGCTACTTGGAGCAGACTTGATGGATCGGTTACTACCATTGATGGATTGGAAAACCAACCAGGTATGGTCACAGGCCACAGTGCCTTCTCCACTGACCACACTGTCTTCCCCTAACGCTAGCTGCAACGCAGTCCTTCACGAGGGGTATCTGTCAAAAGCACCCCTTGGGAAAAAGACGTGTAGAAACCTCTTGGTGCAGAATCCGATCCAAGGAGATATTACGATATCTCGACACATTCCATCAGCCAATCTGATTGACCATTCTTTTCATGATTTCGAGCCAGCTGTCTCTGTGAATGAGCAACTTCCCTCCTTCTTGCAGTCGTGCAATACGGTAGTTGAGATGAACTTCTCTGGCCCTTCGGACACTTCCGCAAGCACTGCGGCCGTCTCAGCAAGAAAAACATTGATGTGCAGAGTACACTCTGCTTCCGATGATACACCTTCTGCTTTGTTGGGGACTGTCACCCCTTACAATGACACTAATGGCGTCAGTCCAGCAACTGACCCGATGACTCCCACTGGTGAAACACTTTGCGATATCACAGACCGATATCCTCGTCTCAGTTTGCAGGTACTGAAGAGGTTGCCACACGCGGAAGCGGTGGTGACTGACAGACCTCGACAGCCACTGAGGGTGTTGAAGCACAAACACCAGGAGATTTGGTTGAAAGGTTACAGCCATTCTCATAATAACGCGGCCACTGACAACTCGTACATAGGGTCCGACCTTCTCGTTTGCGCCTCGGACACCAACACCACCCGCTGGTGGGGGGGTCCCGAGACACAAAGGGGGGGAATAGTAGCCCAGACCCATGATGAGCCTCATCGAGGCTGGTGGGGGGGTCGAGACTACGGACAACACCGTACGAGGCCGCCAGAGCATAAATTAAATCTAGTTGTAAACTCCCCTATGAGAACAGTGAGGAGCAGACAGGCCCCTAGACGGGGATTATCTTAGAACACATCTAAGATAGTACTGAGGTGTACCACACTGGTCGTAAAGGAAGTCCAGTGGACTTGTCCACCTCCAAAACAAATGGCAACAATAATCATTCCTTGCCATGTGTAGGTTCAACTACAATACAACTAGTAATGTGCTCCAATCATGTGTTCCGGTAGATAATATTTCAGAATAAATCGGTAGGACAACTGGACCCCTTGAATACCAGTACCAATACCACAGTCAGTCCAGCAACACTCAGTAAGAGGATTAGTAACCTCACAAGTTAAATTGCTATTGATAATAGCGACATAGGAGTCACTCAGAGTGCAACACGGGGAAGGGAATCTCCATTGCACTCCTCCAATGGTTAACACATGCCACTAATAAATAGAACCCTCCGTTCAGGAGAAAAGTTATTAGAAGTCATGAACCATGATCACACCACGTACGACTGGTCTAATACTTAGAGTACTTCCGTCGTGAGGTTAGCTCCTCCGTGGATAACATAGCTATGAAATAGACTTCATACCTACCGCCACTACAATAGTGGAAGACACCGTGACTTGTAGAAAACTACTACAGACTCCCTTGACACCAATTCTGACTGACCTCCAGGCATTGACCTGAAAATTACCTGACTACGTCAGACTCATTCTGAACAAGTTGTAATCTGCCAGGATACTTGGTTATCTTCCCTTGACATGCGCGATTGTGTAAGCATAAACGCACATGCACAACGGAACATCCTATTAGGATTTATGCTAGGATCACTTAAGGGTCCAAACAAAATACCAGCCGTAGTAAAGTTGAACATTTACTTCTAGGCCTTTGACTCTACAGCACTCACCAGTTTTCTAACCAGAAGTCCATAGGTCATCCTGTAGACTGCCCAAAACTAGTGCCTCACAGCTGTAGACTTATCATATAGTTGTCAACTTAGGATAGTACCCTAAGCGCCACCCCGCAAATTAGGAAAGCCCTAGATATGACATTAGACAATGCCATGATAGGGTCATTTTGCCAAGACCATGGACGTAGATAGAATACAGTCCAATTAGATGATTAAGGTGGCATAACTATTTTGTTTTGTTTACGCTTTCATTAATTTTGTTTCATTTTCTTTGGCACATAGAAAGTGATAGAGCCATAAACAACTCCCCCATACAACCATCAGTTAGTGCCACAACGCCGCTCATTTGGGAGGAAATGTAATGATATATTTCATGAGTGTGTGTGCGTTGTTAACCTCTGCCTAAGTTACTGCCCAGATATTCCAGTCTGGACGACCAGATGACGGGCCCGGAACGGCGATCCCAATCCGGACATCCGCTGCCGAGTCATGGAACGGACATCTTCATTTGCAGAGACCCTACCCGGGTCGACCACCAGAGGGGGACTGCAATAGCAACCACCAACTGGACATCTGCTGCCCAGCCTTGGAGCGGACTTCTTCATTTGCAGACACCCTCCCCGGGTCGACCGCCAGATGGGGACCACAACGATGATCCACAACCAGGACAACCCACGTTCATTTTTATGTTGGTTTACAACATGCAGGTTAATCGCAAGATTGAACCCAACATGGGGGGACTGTCATGACGTTGGCCTGTGGGTAAGGTTTATGACCCCCCCATAAATACCTTCTCCCTTCCCCTCTCTCTCTGACCCTACTGAAGGACTGGAATAGCCTGTGTTAAATATAGAGAGTCTGGGAACATCAAACAAATAGGGAAAGGAACCATCTTTTGTTAATAAAACCAGTTGGAAATATGCTTGATAACGTAATGAGTATGTATGTCAGTTCATTGTTATCTGAGACATTATGATTGATGGCAGGACGACATAAACTGTACCGGAGAAAGTATACACCCTCTAGTTATCAGAGTCACATGGAATTGTTATGCAATTGAAATGTTTGATATTGAAATTGTTTGTTAGGAGATTAAATGTAATTTTAGCTTCCAAATGAGAGAATTGGGTTTTCATAGGGAAAGTGCCCTGCCGATCAGTGGCCAACCCTGTGAAGAGACATGGGGTTATAAACGATGAAACCCCTCCTTTCCCCCTCTCCACTATATAAGTCTTTGACGAAAAGACATTCACGGGTTCCAGTACGTGAGGACTGCAGCCTCTACGTTATAAGGACAGACACATATTAAAATGTTCTTGGGGACCTTCAATGCTGTAGAAATGTGTTGATACTCTTCCCCAGATCTGTGCCTCGATACAACCCTGTCTCGGAGCTCTACAGACAATTCCTTCAACCTCATGGCTTGGTTTTTGCTCTGACATGCACTGGCAACTGTGGGACCTTATATAAACAGGTGTGTGCCTTTCCCAACCATGCACAATCAATTGAATTTAACACAGGTGAACTCCAATGAAGTTGTAGAAACATCTCAAGGATGCTTAACGGAAACAGGATGCACATGAGCTCAATTTCGAGTCTCATAGCAAAGGGTCTTAATACTTATGTAAATAAAGTATTTCTGTTTTTTATTTTTAACACATTTGCAAAAATGTGTAAAAACCTGTTTTCAGGTTTGTCATTATGGGGTATTGTTTGTAGATTGCTGAGATTTTTTTTGTTTGTTTAATCAATTATATAATAAGGCTGTAACGTAATGAAATGTGGAAAATGTCAAGGGGTCTGAATACTTTCCGAAGGCACTGTATAGCCATAAATGTCCTCATACACCAGAAAGTGTTTCTGTAAACAGATTAGAGCCTTGGCTCACACAACACAGCCAGAGGACGCATCCGTCCAAGCTTTGAACTTCACAGCAATAAATCAAAGAAGGGGAGTGAGTCACAGCTCGACACCCTGGCCAGTTCAAGGAGTACGATCCCAGGTAGACTCTAGAACAGGGGAGGTCATCTCTCCCATCAGCCATCACTCTAATCTCATTCCCGCATTGTTGAAATGTCATATCTTCAATGCTCCTTCAAGCAGCAGCCTGACTGTGCTACGTCTGGGGGCCATGGGGGCCATCTCACCTATAGGCTCCAGCTCTAGGAGGTGAGAGGCCATGGAGGCTGACAGGTCAGAAATGTTTGGGCCCAGTGCTACTTGTTCATACCCAGATACCCTGCCGACTCCTCAACCCCAATTTAAGGTCTGACGATTGATTATGGCGTGGTCCTCTAATTGTGGTCTCCATGTGTTTGATCATGTTGGTCTCGTCACCTTGAAAGAGAAGGTCTCCCTATTTGTGAAAAGATTCAGATTCCACAAAGCAGGAAAAAAGCAGTCTTATATATGACCTGTCAACTCTTCGTGGAATACTGAAGATACTTTTTTTAATGTTTCCACCATTTTCAAAGAAACATGTTTTTACAGGGATATCCCTATGTGCTTTGTCCTCACAGACTGCTAACAATGGGGACCCTGTTGTGAGCATTTATACAGTGCAAAGCGTCATGCCAAAAGCCCAGAAACCCATGTCTTGAGGGTTCGGCTTAGACATGCTTCTCTTCAGAATAAGCCTTATGAAGAGCTTGTCTAATTGGAGAATGAACAAAATTGACAGCACCATAGGCCCAGGCCACAACAGGCCCTCTGTATGGGGGTCAGGAGTAAAGAAGACAGTTCCAGCTCTTCATATTTAAAATCAGAGAGAATGTGGATGAGCCGAGCACAACCCTGCTTCCCTTCAAAGCCGCCTCTCAAGGGGAGCCGAGAGAAGACAAGTCTCTAACCACAATGAGAGGGAAAGGGGGGATATCTCATCCAATTTCACAATCCCCCGTTTTATTCAGTAATGCTGCTTTAAATTTAGGACCCTGGCTAAATATGAAACTGTTTGAAATGCTACAGCCTCGCTTTAGAGGAAATAGCGTGGTGAAAACAAGCAACCTGTTGCATCCTTGTTGTTCCATTTATAAAATACAATTAACATTTAGCAAAATTTGATAACACTCCGTAAGGTTTGCATGCCGGACAATAGGTAGGTAGCATAGTGGTTAGAGCTGTCATGACGTTGGCCTGTGGGTAAGGTTTATGACCCCCCCATAAATACCTTCTCCCTTCCCCTCTCTCTCTGACCCTACTGAAGGACTGGAATAGCCTGTGTTAAATATAGAGAGTCTGGGAACATCAAACAAATAGGGAAAGGAACCATCTTTTGTTAATAAAACCAGTTGGAAATATGCTTGATAACGTAATGAGTATGTATGTCAGTTCATTGTTATCTGAGACATTATGATTGATGGCAGGACGACATAAACTGTACCGGAGAAAGTATACACCCTCTAGTTATCAGAGTCACATGGAATTGTTATGCAATTGAAATGTTTGATATTGAAATTGTTTGTTAGGAGATTAAATGTAATTTTAGCTTCCAAATGAGAGAATTGGGTTTTCATAGGGAACGTGCCCTGCCGATCAGTGGCCAACCCTGTGAAGAGACATGGGGTTATAAACGATGAAACCCCTCCTTTCCCCCTCTCCACTATATAAGTCTTTGACGAAAAGACATTCACGGGTTCCAGTACGTGAGGACTGCAGCCTCTACGTTATAAGGACAGACACATATCAAGAACAGAACTAAGCCAACCTCGGCGTGAGCTATGGTATGAACTGGTATGAACTTTGAGCTTATTCACTACAGAAGTGATACTTCCTAGCCGTTGAGTTAGCGCTGCTAACGTGGGCTAGGAAAGGACGGACGACGGATCCAGTCTAACAACCAGACGAAGATACCACCACCATTGACATTCTTCCACTACACAACAGGAAGATCTGTTGGCCAACCACGGCCAGCATCTACGACCAATCTACCGAAGCGCAGCTCAGAGTAAATATTTATTGCATTTTCCTTTTCCAAATGGGCGGTAATTTAGAATGCATAAGATAATGTATTTACGAAAGCATAGCTGCTGTTTCTTTGTTCCTAAGTCTTCCCGCTCTTTCATTCAGGCCCAACCCCCCTTTCCTTTGTGTAACCAGCTTTCATACAGGTTCCGTCCACCAGGGGTGAATTCTGTATGACATTGTATTCTGTGTATTTGTAATTCTGTGTGATTAGTTAGGTATTTAGTAAATAAATAATTAAACCCAATTTTGTATTGCTGATTCAACTTGTTAGCCAGGGTTCGTGAAGATAACCAAGAATTTATAACTTTCATGATGAGATTGAAAATAAGATAAGATTGACTGCTATCGATGTAAAATATTACTAAGTATTTTAAGAGTTTATTCAGAAGATAACAGCTCTATAAACGTTCTTCTGTGGTGCCCCGACTTTCTAGTTAATTACATTTACATGATTAGCTTAATCAGGTAATATTAATTACAGAGAAATAATTTTATAAGTTAGCATGTCATATCACTTAATCCGGCATAGCCAAAGACACGACAGAGTGTTGGGCCAGTAACCAAAATGTTGCTAGATAGAATACCCGAGCTGCCATGGTAAAAATCTGTTGTTCTGCCCCTGAACAAGGCAGTTAACCCACTGTTCAGCATCTGTCATTGTAAATAAGAATTTGTTCTTAACTGACTTGCCTAGTCAAATAAAGGTTTAAAAAAAGGTTATCCAGTCAATGAGGGCATGACAGTGCATTTCAGTGATAAAATCTTATGAAGCCATGAAGAATGGCAAAAACACATGAGGGAAAGTCATATCTAGATGTACTACAGAACGGGACCTGGTAGTGAAGGGTGGAATAACGAGACCCAGAAACACGCAGATAACTCCTGCACACCATGCCCTAGCACAAGGCTTAGCTGAGTCAGAACCACATTCCTGGCAGGTTTTAGCAGATAGTTACTAAGAGTGCAGTGGTTAGTCTGAGCACTGTGTGAGAAATACTTCCAGAGCCATGTGCTGTGTACCAACAGTCCTCCTATGACTGTACTGCACTCTGCACTGCTAGAGACCAAAACAGATCAGACCAAGTCCTGACCTCTCCTCAGTCCACTAGAGTCCAGACTAGCTCAGTCCCTCTCTAAAGTCCAACAACACACATCAATAAACACCAAGTAGTTGAATGGTTCCTCTCTTTGTCTTTCTCTCTTTCTCAGCCCACTGTGGTATTGACCATTAAGAGGAAGGAATCAACACATAGCTGGCTTCGTTCCCGCAGTGTGATTTACTGTAACCACACTTCTATCAAATACTTCCTGTATAACCTCATTCATGGGGAAATCAATATGAATCTAGAAAGGAAATCTCTGTTATGGGAGTCTGCGGGAGGAAAGCTCCATGAATGACTAGTGATTCAGAGTCCTGGTGATTCCTCAAAGCACTGGGGTAAAACCCCAAAAAGACCAAAAATGTACAGATTACATGGATTTTATTTATTGTATTTGCAAGAAGATAAGGTCCAATTTAACAAGACTTCTCTTGAACTCCCTTGAACCCCTCTTGAACTCTTGAATAGCCTGGTTATATTTCTGAACACCAAAATAGCATGGATGACATAGATTTACAGATGGGATGAGATGGATACTGTACTTAGGGATAAGCGTTTCTTTGACCTTCTGTCTACTCACTTCTCTGTGATGTGGTAAGGCTGACTCTACCCAGAGTCCTAACTAAGGCTCGCTCTTGGTACCTGATTTAATCAAGGAGGTGATGGAGTCCAGGTGAGTGTCATTATGTGCATAACGCTGGTGACAGGTGTGCGTCCTAACGAGCAGCCTGGTGACCTAGAGGCCAGAGAGGGAGCACAGTAGACACAACAGATTCATGTGTTTCACATGTTCATCTAATAGCATCTAATAGCAAAACCAAATGACCCAGATGATAGTTGAGATTACAATAAAAGTATATGGTGCAAGTGATCAAAACCATTCAATATTCTGTGCAGAAATTGTGAAGACTTCCACAGACCTGCAAAGACCTATGCATGCTATCTTGAACATTTACATGATTACATCAGAAGAAATGTATAGTTACAGAAACCTCCAAATGTGGCCATGTATGTGTTACTCCTTTTAAGGTTGAATGTTACATTAGTTCAGTCTATTTACTGTATTAAAAAAGTAATATTGAATTGTGTTTAGTTGACAATGCAACCAAATATCAACATTTAAAGGAGATGTATCTACTGGTTGGATAGTTCCATCCCCCCCTTGGCACCCCCCCTTGGGTTGTGCCATGGGGGAGATCTTCGTGGGCTATACTCGGCCTTGTCTCAGGATGGTAAGTTGGTGGTTGAAGATATCCCTCTAGTGGTGTGGGGGCTGTGCTTTGGCAAAGTGGGTGGGGTTATATCCTGCCTGTTTGGCCCTGTCTGGGGGTATCGTCGGACGGGGCCACAGTGTCTCCCGACCCCTCCTGTCTCAGCCTCCGGTATTTATGCTGCAATAGTTTATGTGTCGGGGGGCTAGGGTCAGTCTGTTATATCTGAAGTATTTATCCTGTCTTATTCGGTGTCCTGTGTGAATTTAAGTATGCTCTCTCTAATTCTCTCTCTTTTTCTTTCTTTCTTTCTTTCTCTCTTTCTTTCTTTCTTTCTCTCTCTCTCGGAGGACCTGAGCCCTAGGACCATGTCTCAGGACTACCTGGCCTGATGAATCCTTGCTGTCCCCAGTCCACCTGGTCGTGCTGCTGCTCCAGTTTCAACTGTTCTGCCTGCGGCTATGGAACCCTGACCTGTTCACCAGACATGCTACCTGTCCCAGACCTGCTGTTTTCAACTCTCTAGAGACAGCAGGAGCGGTAGAGATACTCTGAATGATCGGCTATGAAAAGCCAACGGACATTTACTCCTGAGGTCCTGACCTGTTGCACCCTCTACAACCACTGTGATTATTATTATTTGACCCTGCTTGTCATCTATGAACATTTGAACATCTTGGCCATGTTCTGTTATAATCTCCACATGGCACAGCCAGAAGAGGACTGGCCATCTCTCATACCCTGGTTCCTCTCTAGGTTTCTTCCTAGGTTCTGGTCTTTCTATGGAGTTTTTCCTAGCCACTGTGCTTCTACACCTGTATTGCTTGCTGTTTGTGGTTTTGTGCTGGGTTTCTGTACAGCACTTTGTGACTTCAGCTGATGTAAGAAGGGCTTTATAAATACATTTGATTGAAATTTGATTGATCAGAGCCACTGGCTTAATCCCATTTTTTTCACTTCTCCATCTCAACCAAAAATCTAAGTAAAAGAATAGGACTAAATCAAATAAAAATACAATTTAAATAAAGTTTGATTTGACTTAGTCCTATTCTATAACTTAGATTTTTGGTTAAGGTGGAGACATGAATCCAACGTATCAATTATTATTTGTAGACAAACTGGAATTAAAGCCAGACTAAGTCAATGGCACAGATGGAACTATCTAAGCAGAAGATACATCTCCTTCAAATGTTGATAGTTGATTGTGTTGACAACCAAACACAATTCAATATCACTAAATATAATTACATTTTAAATCAACCAGAGCTTGAAACCCAAATATATTGTGTATTTTAGTTTAATTCTGGATTAAATTGAAACGATAGCTGTTGATGACTTTGCAGATGCTATATAAGCCTAAATAGCATCATTGATGATATGAGCAATAAAGTATTGTTGCATTAATTTGCTCTGTTAAGCTACCCTTTGGAATGACTTAGATAGCAGCAGTTAATCTATTTAGTTATTAAGTGGAGATCTCTCAAAAGTCATTCTCATGATAGCACATTTGTCATAGTCAGTGACAAATGTCTTAGCTAAACTGGGATTGGTCAAAACCTTGGTTAAAACCCAGTTCTCCAGTAGGCCAATGTATTTTTTTATTGTGGATATAACATTGAAGATATGACTTTGTTTTAAAGGTACAAATTCAACATATTTTTTACAAGGTTTGTCTGTATTGAAATTTGGTTACCATGATGAAATAATCCTGTGGTTGAAGTTTCAGCATCAAAACAACAGTTTACTTTAGATTTTTTTTCAACTCCAATGTATTCTCCACGTAAATTTCACGTCAAAATACTTTGACAAATTACGTTCAAACAATGTTGATTCAACCAGTTTGTGCCCAGTGGGACGACACTTCTACATATCAACTCTCAAAGGGACTATAACACATAGTTATAGTTCATGCCACATATAGTGTATTTGGTGGGAAAATGTATGATGTATTTAGAGGAACTTCTACCCTGTTACCGTAGACCAGTGGTGTGACTACAGTCATTCGTTCATTCAATAGTGCTACAAAAATAGGCGGATCATGATTTAATAATGAAAATTCATATTTTCCTTTTTAATTGTTGTAAAGAGAACACAAACGCTGGCGTAAGAACACTGTTCAACAACAAACATGAATTATTGCAGATATACATTTTTCTGGTTGAACTGTTAACAAATCACCAGAATGTGACAACATAACCTTTCTGTTCTCAACACTCTGGCAGCCTTTACTAAACAAGTGGAGCACCAAGACACTACATTAAAGCCTATATATATATATATATATATATATATATATATATATATATATATATATATATGTGTGTGTGTGTGTGTGTGTGTGTGTGTGTGTGTGTTTTGACACAGTATTTATTGTTTGGTGAGGAGAGAAAAGAACCACCAGAGATCAAGCCTGGCATGGGATGAATCTATCACAGACTTTACTGAATATTAAAGGAAACAAAATATCTGTCCCACGTACAGAGAGATGGGTAATGGATCTAGCTGGCCTTTTTCTCAATCATAAATCTAACAGGAGCTGTACTTTGTGATTTTTTGTTGTTGCTGTAACTCATATCATTTGGAGGTTTATCATTGATACTATACGACAGCGGTACTTAAGTGGTATATAAGCTAATTGGTATGAATCATCTCTCTCTCTCTTGCTCCCTCCCTCTCACTCCTGTAGGTCAGTGATGATGGAGATATCTGATCATTTAATCATTGAGGCGGTGGAAGGTGGAAGAGGAGAATGTGAGAAGAGCTTTATTCTGTCATCATCCCATAGCAGAGATAACAGCAACGTGGTGTCATTTTATCTTTACTTTCATCGTAAAGTCAGAGTTTTTTTGAGAGTTTGGAACTACAGATGTAGGATCTTAATTTGATCACTCTTTTGTTGCTGAGAATGTTCCAGCAGAGGAGGAAATGCAAACATGTAGTGTATTTGAGTTTTAAAAAGTGTTCTAAAGTTATTAATTTCCACTTTGAAATTTCAGACTTGATTTGCCCTAATGAAAAATGTATCAAACCCTACAGAAATGTCCATTAATTATAATCTACATAATAATTCAAATTTCCTATTGCAGCAGGATTATTTTCCTGCTGTAGCAAACTAGATCAAATTAAGATCCTACATCTGTATAAACCCTAGAAAGGGCTTTTAAACTGACTGCCTCCCTTTCCTTTCTCTCCATTTAGTAGCAGAACATGCCAGGACAGGACAGCCATCCGGTTGAAGGAATTATGCATGTGAAATCTCAGAGTTAGGATGCAACTGAGTCTCTGCTTGCCAGACTCTTGATTTATTGACATTTAAAAGGGAATATGCATTTTGAATGATTTGTTTGACTTTTTGTATTTTTTCAAGCAGACTAAAGATCTTATATAACCCTTATATTATCTCATCAGTGATACACCTATGATGTCATCTGTTTGCATTTCATTATTAGATACTTTGACAGTATGATACACTAAAGCAAAGGCATCCAGACCCTGTTATCATCTACTTACACTGAAGGCCCATTGAGAGGTACAGTAACGTGGAAGATGTGTAGTAATGATGATGATGAAGATTTATGTGGTTCATGATGATGGTTATTCTTGTATATTTGAAAAATTTTGAAAATGTGACAGATTGGTTGATATTTGAAAATGGGTTGCTATACGATGGTCCATTTAAAGTGGGTTATACATTGAGATGTCAGAAACAGCTAAGAGAATCTTCCCTCCATGAGGAGAGCATTAGTAACATCTGTAGACAATACATGAGACGGATGAGACCAAAGCTAATATGTGGTCTAACCTCAAATATCAAATCCCCCAAAACGTACAGTTCTAAAAATGGCTTTACTCAGTAACTCTGAACAGAGAGAAAACTGACGTTCATAACTAACTGAGCGAAAGGAATTTGAGAAAACAAAGAAAGGTTCTGAGTGAGATCAGATTGTTTGGATCTGGAGAGAAAATGTAGGTTCATCTGTCAGACTCTGGTTTCCTTCGCCTGATGGATGTATGAAGGTAACTGCCCACACACATATACACACACCGTCCTACATATGTCAAGCCCCTCACACACACGTCCACACACACCATCCTATATATGTCAAGCTCCCCACACACACACCGATCTACTACTATATATGTGAACCCCCCCACCACCAAACACTCAACGTTGCTTCTACATTCAGTGCGTTCGGAGAGTATTCAGATCCCTTGACCTTTTCCACATTTTGTTAAGTTACAGCCTTATTCTAAAATGGATTTTTAAAAAAACAAATCCTCAGCAATCTACACACAATACACCATAATGACAAAGCAAAAACAGGTTTTTAGAATTTTTTGCAAATTTATAAAAAATAAAAACCTTACATAAGTATTCAGATCCTTCGCTACGAGATTGAAATTGAGCTCCAGTGCATCCTGTTTCCATTGATCATCCTTAAAAAATGATGTTACCCTTTATTTAACTAGGCAAGTCAGTTAAGAACAAATTCTTATTTACAATGACAGGCCTATACCGGCCAAACCCCGATGATGTTGGGCCAATTGTGCGCCGCCATATGGGACTCCCAATCAGAGCCGATTGTGATAGAGCCTGGAATCAAACTAGGGTGTCTGTAGTGACACCTCAAGCACTGAGATGCAGTGCCTTAGACAGCTGCGCCACTCGGGGGCCCTTGAGATGTTTCTACAACTTGATTGTAGTCCCCCTGTGGTAAATTCAATTGATTGGACATGATTTGGAAAGGCACACACCTGTGTATATAAGGTCCCACAGTTGACAGTGCATGTCAGAGCAAAAACCAAGCTATGAGGTCGAAGGAATTGTCCGTAGAGAATTGTCCGTAGATAGCATTGTGTCGAGACACAAATCTGGGGAAAGGTACAAAAATATTTCTGCAGCATTGAAGGTCCCCAAGAACACAGTGGCCTCCATCATTCTTAAATGGAAGATGTTTGGAACCACCAAGTGTCTTCCTAGAACTGGCCGCCCAGCCAAACTGAGCAATCGGGGGAGAAGGGTCTTGGTCAGGGAGGTAACCAAGAACCCGATTGGTCACTCTGATAGATCTCCAGAGTTCCTCTGTGGAGATGGGAGAA
Organism: Salmo trutta; assembly: GCF_901001165.1. NCBI lineage: Eukaryota > Metazoa > Chordata > Actinopteri > Salmoniformes > Salmonidae > Salmo > Salmo trutta. The sequence continues at coordinate 16,607,893 of NC_042988.1, forward strand.
TCTTCCAGAAGGACAACCATCTCTGCATCACTCCACCAATCAGGGCTTTATGGTTGAGTGGCCAGGCGGAAGTCACTCCTCAGAAAAAGGCACATGACAGCCTGCTTGGAGTTTGCCAAATGGCACTTAAAGACTCTCAGACCATGAGAAACTGGAAGAAACCTAGCAACATCGTGCAGCATGGTGCAGCATGGTGGTGGCAGCATCACGCTGTGGGAATGTTTTTCAGCAGCATGGACTGGGAGTCAGGATCGAGGAAAAGCTGAACGGAGAAAAGTACAGAGAGATCCTTGATGAAAACCTGCTCCAGGGTGCTCAGGACCTCAGACTGGGGAGAATGTTCACCTTCCAACAGGACTACGACCTGATCAAACATCTCTGGAGAGATCTGAAAATACAGTTGGAGTCGGAAGTTTACATACACTTAGGTTGGAGTCATTAAAACTCGTTTTTCAACCACTCCGCAAATTTCTTGAAAACAAACTATAGTTTTGGCAAGTCGGTTAGGACACAAGTAATTTTTCCAACAATTGTTTACAGACAGATTATTTCACTTTTCACAATTCCAGTGGGTCAGAAGTTTACATACACTAAGTTGACTGTGCCTTTAAACAGCTTGGAAAATTCCAGAAAATTATGTCATGGCTTTAGAAGCTTCTGATATTCTAATTGACATCATTTGAGTCAATTGGAGGTGTATCTGTGGATGTATTTCAAGGCCTACCTTCAAACTCAGTGCCTCTTTGCTTGACATTATGGGAAAATCAAAGGAAATCAGCCAAGACCTCAGAAAACAACTGTAGACCTCCACAAGTCTGGTTCATCCTTGGGAGAAATATCCAAATGCCTGAAGGTACCACGTTCATCTGTACAAACAATAGTCCGCAAGTATAAACACCATGGGACCACGCAGCCGTCATACCGCTCAGGAAGGAGACCTTGTAATGATGCTGAAGGAAACAGGTACGGTAAGTATCAGGTAAGTATCTATATCCACAGTAAAACGAGTCATATATCGACATAACCTGAAAGGCCGCTTAGTGAGGAAGAAGCCACTGCTCCAAAACCACCATAAAAAAAGCCAGACTACAGTTTGCAACTGCACATGGGGACAAAGATTGTACTTTTTGGAGAAATGTCCTTTGGTCTGATGAAACAAAAATAGAACTGTTTGGCCATAATGACCATCGTTATGTTTGGAGGAAAAAGGGGGAGGCTTGTAAGCCGAAGAATACCATCCCAACCGTGAAGCACAGGGGTGGCAGCATCATGTTGTGGGGGTGCTTTGCTGCAGGAGGAACTGGAGCACTTCACAAAATAGATGGCATCATGAGGCAGGAAAATTATGTGGATATATTGAAGCAACATCTCAAGACATCAGTCAGGAAGTTAAAGCTTGGTCGCAAATGGGTCTTCCAAATGGACAATGACCCAAAGCATACTTCCGAAGTTGTGGCAAAATGGCTTAAGGACAACAATGTCAAGGTATTGGAGTGGCCATCACAAAGCCCTGACCTCAATCCTATAGAACATTTGTGGGCAGAACTGAAAAAGCGTGTGCGAGCAAGAAGGCCTACAAACCTGACTCAGTTACACCAGCTCTTTCAGGAGGAATGGGCCAAAATTCACCCAACTTATTGTGGGAAGCTTGTGGAAGGCTACCCAAAACGTTTGACCCAAGTTAAACAATTTAAGGGCAATGCTACCAAATACTAATTTAGTGTATGTGAACTTCTGACCCACTGGGAATGTGATGAAAGAAATAAAAGCTGAAATAAATCATTCTCTCTACTATTATTCTGACATTTCACATTCTTAAAATAAAGTGGAGATCCTAACTGACCTAAGACAGGGAATTTTTACTATGATTAAATGTCAGGAATTGTGAAAAACTGAGTTTAAATGTATTTGGCTAAGGTGTATGTAAACTTCCGACTTCAACTGTTGCTGTGCAGCAACCCTCCCCATCCAACCTGACAGAGCTTGAGAGGATCTGCAGAGAAGAATGGGAGAAACTGCCAAGTTTGCAGTGTCATACCCAAGAGGAATTGAAGCTGTAAACGCTGCCAAAGGTGAATCAACAAAGTACTGAGTAAAGTGTCTGAATACATATTTAAATGTAATATTTCAGTTTTACATTTTTATACCGTTGCAAACATTTCTAAAAACCTGTTTTTGCTTTGTCATTATGGGGAATTGTGTGTAGATTAGAATAAGTGTCACGACTTCCTCCCAAGTTAGTCCCTCTCCTTGTTCGGGCGACGTTCGGCAGTCGACGTCACCGGTCTTCTAGCCATCGCCGATCCACCTTTCATTTTCCATTTGTTTTGTCTTGTCTTCCCACACACCTTGTTTCAATTCCATCAATTCCATGTTGTTTTATTTAACCCTCTGTTCCCCCCCATGTCCTTGTCAGGTATTGTTTTTTGTAAGTGCTTGTGCACGTTATGTCTGGTGTGCTTCGGGTTTTGTACCCATTTATTGATTGTTCTGTTTTCCAGTGGGTTTTTATTATTAAACTGCGCCGTTGGAAACACAGTTTTTGCTCTCCTGCGTCTGACTTCTCTGGCGCCAGTACACACCCCTTACAATAAGGCTGTAACGTAACAAAATGTGGAAAAAGTCAAGAGGTCTGAATACTTTCCGAAGGCACTGTATGTCTCCATCTTGGTACAGAGCTCTCTGACTGCTGGCGATACTGTCACAAGCATAGGAATGATTAGACCAAGGCGCAGCGTGTATAGTGCTCATCTTAGGATTTTAATGAATGCACTTCAACAACAAAATAATAAACACTCAACAGTTCCGTCAGGTACAATCACTAAACGGAAAATAACCACCCACAAAACACAAAAGAAAACAGGCTGCCTAAGTATGGCTTCCAATCAGAGACAACGAAAAACACCTGCCTCTGATTGGAAACCATACTCGGCCACACATGGAAAATGAAACATAGAAACATAAAACTAGAACAAATTCCCCTAGAAACAAACCAACCCCAAAACACACAAAACAACCCCCCGGCCACACAGCCACTACTATGACAAAATGACCCTTTTCACTGGTCAGGACGTGACAGATACAGACCAGATTAAGTAGATACACGTCTACAATTAGTTCCATATGTCACAGTGCTACACAATCTTCACACCATACCTGCTGAAATTAATCAAAGCACCTCGTATCTAGTAGCTGACCGGGGGCACAGTGAATGAGCACATCACGTTCCACCACTAATATCATAATATATCATTTCCTCGTTCCACCTTAGGCACCTACACACAACTGGGTGGTTCTGTCATGTTCGAAGTTGGTCAAAGTGTGTACTTTTGGTCATGTGGTCAATGGGGATATTTTATTGACCAATTCCCTTCCAACAAGCTTCCTCTATAAAACCCTTGCCATCTGAGACTATAGATCCGAACTGTTGGCAGTTTTTGCCTTTGCATCCATCCTGGTCACATCCATATAACATTTCATTAGAAAGTCCCCGCCTGGTGAACTCATGACTGTGTAAACCACACTGTGGAGGATGGAGGTCTTTGTTAATAAGGACTGAATGTGTACAGAGGTTAGTGGGACCAGTGACTGGATACTGTAACATGTATATCATGGGAAAAAACATTAGACTTCTGTGCCTCCCTAAATGAGATCAGGTCAGGAAGTGACTCACATACGGTCTCAACAGGGAAGTGACTAATTGTGACTTTTTCCTAGTTCACTTTAGGTCCATTGTAATAGAGCTAAGCTGCCCTACCAAGCAAAAAGGCAGTAACTGCCCATTTGGTCTAAAATGAGTTAATGTTATTTTTGCTACATTAAATACATGCTTAATCGTGTGGACAATTATCCTGCCTCTATTGTATTGTGTTTTGGAGAAGATGGGGGTCATGTTAGCAGTAACTGCATAAAGTTACTGTGAAACCAAGGTAAGTAGCGGCAGGTAGCCAGCCTAGTGGTTAGAGCATTGGGCCAGTAACCGAAAGGTTGCTAGATTGAATCCCCAAGCTGGCAAGGTAGAAATATGTTGTTCTACCTCTGAACAAGGCAGTTAAGCCATTGTTCTTAGGCTGTCATTGTAAATAAGGATATGTTTATTTTTCTCAATTCTACGCTATGAGCAGTTACTGCCTTTTTGCTTAGTAGGGCAGTAGGGAAATGACACAGTGCACATGAGCAGGAGAGAAATGAGAGAAAGAGAAGAGTTACTGGACTATTAAACCCATTCTGATAGCTCATATAAAATACCAGGTCAGATTTGGGTTTGTAGGGGGTGTTAATGAAAATAATTACTGATGGGGGATGATTCAGCTAATTAACATTAAGGATCAAGTCTCATTAATAATCTGCTCAAACAATATCCACCACTCTTATTCTCCGCTCTCTCACTCTCTATGTCCCTACTCTCTAACTTTCTCTCTGTTCCTCCTCCTCTCTCTGTCCCTTCTCTCTCTCCTTCTCTTTGGTTCTGTCAGCCTCAGAACCCTATGAAATTTCTCATCCCTGTCTCTCTCTCCCTTCTCACTCTCTGGGTCCACTCTGTTACTTAAAGCTTTTGTTCTCTCTCCCAATCCCCCTACCACTCTCTTTGCCTTTTTCCTTTCATTTACTTTTTCCCCTCCTCTGTTCTCCTCTGGGAAGTTTGCATTCCACACCTCCTCAGCAGACTGCACACAAAAGAGCAGAAAGCACCACTCCTGACCTGTAGCAAACATTCCAGTCCACTGGGCTCTTTCACACAGCCACTGTTTGTGCTTTCAGAGCCAGTCCCATTTGTCCCCTCCAAATTCATGGAGCTCAGCCAGTCTGGTGGCCAGACCACTGTTACAGGCAAGGGGATAGAGCAGGCTGGACTAACACATTTAGACATGGACAAGCAATGCTATGTTTCATTGCAAAGTTAAGGTTACATGGGGAAGTATTTTTCTCACATGCATTATCACAATTTGTGCACTAAAATAGTGTGAGTAGTGTGAGTAAACATTGAAACTTGGTGTTTGGATTTATTCCCTAAACTTAATAATTATAACCAAGAAAAACTCAAAGTAACTCAATCATATATTGATTCCACTTCATAGACCAAATCATCTGTCATTTTCAGTGAAATGAGTAGAAACAGCATTGGCAGTGAGTCAGAGATAAATCTGATCTGAGGGATAATTAGAACTGATGGTTCCATCCAAAAGGCATACGTTCAAGTATCCTTCAACTCAGCAAATAGGAAATGGACTATTAGCCTCTTATGGAAAAGAGAGAACATGTGTTGCCTATCTCTAAACTCCTGTCAGAACTGTGACTGAACTCCCATGAAGAGGATGAGGGTCTGATGTGGTGCAGGGCCCACCTGGGGTACAATGAGATGTCAGAAAGAAAAGGTCAGAGAGAAGATTGGGGAGCAATCTTTTGGCAACACGTTTCCTTATGGTGCTTTATCTCAGCTGTCTGCATCGGAAGAGAGGAAAGTTACAGGGGAGAAGTGGTAGGAAGGTAAAGGAGGACTGAAAGATGGAGGCAACTTGGAGGATGAAGGAGGTGTAGTTGGAGAAAGTATAAAGCCAGAAAAGAGGAGAATTTATATATGGCTCTGAGGGAGGAGTGCGCGTGGCAGGGGAAAACTATGTGTACGGGCCTGCACCATTCCCTCTCCTCCTCTCTCTTTCCTTTCTACCTCCCTCCCTCCCTCTCTCCCTCTCTCTCTCTCTCTCTCTCTCTCTCTCTCTCTCTCTCTCTCTCTGTCTGCTGTCTTCAAATACCAGAGTGATAGCTAGAAGGCTGCTGACAACATTCCCTCCCCAGCAGCTCTTCTAATGTGTCTACCTCCACACACACCTGTCCACAGTCTCCCCAGGCAGGGGGAAAGGCATGTCAAGAACTCCCCCCTGCTCCTGCATCCCTTCCCTTCTCACCTCAACTGGCTCCCCAGCCTCAGCCCACCACCATGGACAGAGTCTCTGGAGCAACACAAACACAAATCAAACATTCACACACCCAAATGTTACAGGATGGCTGTAAAGTGTCATTGATGGTTTGTGTTTTCTCGTCCTGAGTCTGAAAAGTAGATCTACAGGACCGGTACAATTCTTAGAAATGTATGTTCTTTGATCCATTGTGAAGATGGGGAACACCATGGGGATATTATAAAGAGTGTATCAATAGTTTGTAAACGGTTCATTATTATCATATAAACCCTTTAAAACAATTTTTACCTTAACCATTCAATCAACATCTAATAAAAGTTGTTCTCTGGTTTCCCCCCGATTTTTCAGAGACTAAAAGTTGGGATATTGGCTTTTTGGGGGTTGGGATTACATTACATAATGCTCTGTGTCGACGGCAGTAGAACAATTCTTCCCAATCAACGTTTTTTTCATTCTGTTTCTCTGCACTGCTTTACTGCTGTCTATTTTCTCCCATGTGTCTTGTATTTCTCCCATGTGTCTTGTATGTGTCATGTGCTTGCGGTCACATTTCTCACAACAAGGCTAAACTGGTGTCCATTCTATCAGGCTGTTGGCTGAAGACCGTTTATGCATCCATCCAGGATTCAGTCATAGTTGACATACGCCTCCCTCAGGAAGAATCTCTCCTTTCGAAGTTATGACGGAAATGAAAAACCACCTGAGAAGGAGGAGAGGGAGGCTTTCGGCCATAGAGGCATGTCCATAAATAACTTGAAAGAAGAGACAAACAGTCTAGTTATCTTTAACTGGATCGTTCTGTGTTCATAAACTGCCCTAACAGGTGTGTGTGTGTGTGTGTGTGTGTGTGTGTGTGTGTGTGTGTGTGTGTGTGTGTGTGTGTGTGTGTGTGTCCTCTATACCTATCCTGCAGTAAGAATAGTGATCTCTGTAGCCTATGTTATGTTGTGTGGACTGTAAAGATGGACGGGGGTTCATGAATACCGTACATCACAGGTTTGTTTGAGGTCAAATGCAAAGCACAGGAGATGGATGGATATGCTGAGAGAGAGACAGGAAGAGACAGGAAGAGAGATGGTTTCAGCTCACCTCTCTGGCCATGCAACTGTGGCAATAACATATTGAGATATTGAGTGTCCAACAAGCCCTAACATGGGTGTGACCTTTGTACTCTGACCCACGGAAACCAGCCTGGTTTTACAATCTTATCATATGCACCTTTACACCTTGCTACGCCCACCTTGAGCAGAATTCCCATGTTCAAACAAGGCAATGTCTCTCCGTCTCCAAGCCAAAGCAACACATAACCATAACTCCAAACTGACAGACCACTACTGCACTGACTACAAACCCATTCTGCTTCTTCTACCTATATAGACTTAAAATACTGCCCTTAAAACAGCATGACTGAATTACCATCAATTACTTTTCTTCAGCATTAGATGCGACACAGGAATAGGAATAATAACCGCATTTGGGACTACATGGGAGAAGCCTTGTTCCAAACCCTTTCATTTTGTATTTGTGTAATGGTTCATTCTGCCAGGAGATGGCAGGAGAGCTCCAGCGCTGTAGCGCATCTTGATTACACAACGTTCCTGAAGGAGAGCTGAAACCACACCAGTGTGAAATTTGAATATAGTGACGTGACGTAGGACTTAACGCCACAATATTGAACTTTGCGCTTGACCTTCAATTGTTATCACACTTTAATCTATAGGGTACTCATTATTTGAACATTGTGTGGTCAAATTGAAATTGAATGGTCTAATAGCAGCACACAATTCTGATATAGGTTTCTACAATCTTAAATGTTTCTTCATTAATATTTAATATAATACTCTATAAAATATTTGTTTACTTAAGCCAAAAGTAGGCCTTACAGGTCGGGGTTTTATGACTAGGCATAAATCAGCCAGGTCTCATAGACTAGACATGACACAGTAAATGTCAATCCGGGGCTCAAATTAGTATGATATGTTACGTTTGGTATGGTTACATAACGTTAGCTTTAGCCACCTAGACACCTAGCTAACGTTAGCCACAAAAAAATAGAATGTGTTACATATCATACATTTAGAAAATCCGTAGAATAGTGTACATTATTCTAATTCGTAACATATTGTATGAATTGCAATTTGTAACATATTCAATGATTTCAATTTGTAACATATAATATGAATTGTAATTCGTAACATATTCTTTCATACGAAATGGATGATGGACATCCACAAATTAATACAATACAAAACGTAGTATATACTAAATGAAGTAACTCCGATTTACTTAGCCTACAGAATAATACGAAATGCTCTGAGACCAGGTTGCAGCAATAGGTAGGCCTATGTCTGACAGACGCGAATGCATCCAAACACAGCAACATTAAACATAGGCCCTACTGGGGAATAAATATTTATTGAGGCTGTTGTTCAAAATTGCATGAAAAATGCTTATCAATGTAACCCCTACACATATGTTAGGCTGCCACATACAGTAAAACAGGGATTCATTTAGGTTCTTTTTTAAAAATCAATTCAGGGCAAGCAGCATTTATCAGATTAAACATTCTGCTGGCAGTCGAATTTGCGAGGTGCCTCGTCTTTTTTAGTAAACGATTTTATAGGACATGTGACTAAATTACCCGCTCACATGGCCGCTGTGTTTGCATGATCCGCTTTAGTTTTTAAAGTCCAGTGCTCGAGCTCGCTCTGCAACAACCATCCGGAGCAGAAGAGCACTAAAACGCACGACCTAACCGGACAAGCCATGGCGAGCAGTGGACAAAAAGTAGTTCTGATCACCGGTTGCTCCTCCGGCATCGGGTTACGAATCGCGGTCCTGCTGGCCAAAGATGAAAAGAAGCGTTACCATGGTAAATGCGCTTTCTTTACACTGTTTATCTGCCTTTAACTTCAGAAGCTTGATCCGACATGCTGCTAAAATCCCTCTGATCTTTGTTTGAACCCTTATGGAATATGTTCTGTGTACAAATAGGGTCATCATTAGTCTATATATCCAAAACAACTTTTACGCGCAGGTTTGACCTTTGCGCCCATAAATTATAGCCTACGCGTTTTACTTTTAGACTAAATCTCCTATTGCTAGTGTTTAAAAATACATATATATTTCCTATCGTGAGCCCTCTGGTTCTCTACCCCCCTTGATTCAGCTATTATCATCTGAAAGCAAAGTTTCCAGGGTACGGCTCCGCAAGGATGCCGCTTGCCAGGCGGGGATCGTAAAAGAGACTGCCAGTTCTCTTTCAAGTGACTTCTCTCGTACAAAGCCCCCTTTATCGCACTGAATTGTAGACCGCTGCCCCGGTTTAGTGCCGTGTCTAATGCGCCTATAGTCCCCTCTCTGGAGCGAGTGTTGAAAGAGGGACAAAGTTTGAGACCTGTACAAGCGAAGGTTCACTAGCAAGGCTTGTTTGAAGGCTTCATCGGGGCTCAGCGGAGCTCGGGGCTCGTCGCGGACATTGTTCGTTTGTCATCCACTTTCCAGCTACAGACATCCCATCATTAATGTCAGTCTAGGGTTACGTAGAATTATTTTTTATTTGAGGGTAGTGGGGTCTTGGGATTTATTGCCGTGAAATAGAGGAGCGCAACAGAAGCGATTAACAGCTCCCTCAACAGGACTCAGGCTTGAATCATTCTCGTTGAACTGTGACCTGCTTCCAAGAAAGAGAGAGACCACATTGCAGAAAATAACTTGATCTGTTCTCTCTGAAGGATCATGAAAATCCAGATTAAATATTGCGCTGTTATTCTGAGTATTAATTGGTAGCAGTGACATTTGCCAACTACAGAGAAACCTGAACAATCCCAGTTCAGGGCAGTGTGGTTCCATTCAAGAATGTTTACTAAGCTGTTGCCCAAGAATAATTCCAACAACAACTGAAAGAACAATGCAACTGTTGTTCTGTTGAAACGCATACATCTCTCTGTTGCTTTACAGACACACAATTCTCTCATCATGAAGATCTTACTCGTAGGTGTACAACACGTGCCCTCCACAGACAGTATGCAGTCGAAGCTGGCACTGTCTGTCATAGTCTTCTGCTAGCACGTCCACACCCATTCTATTCACACACCATTATTCCATGCTCTTCCACTCACTCCATAGATACTGGATTGTCATTGGGGGTTTTGGGTCAGAGGTTACAGAACCAGATGAGATAAGAGGATGTCTTCATTCATCAAGGACAGCAGGTCTTCAGATCAGTGCCTGATTAGAGCTGTTGATTTCCACCATTGATCTCTATTGTGTAATACTGTTGTCTCTCTATTTCTGTGTTAGATCTCATCAATAAACACAGAGGTGGTTGACCTCACTGTAAACTTGGAATGGAGAATGTCAAGTCGCAAGATGCAAACATGTGGAAAACCTTTCTGTACATACTGTAGATGGTAGATACTGTTTGTTACTCGATGTAGGTTCATGTCTCCCAGGTCCAGAGTTCAAAGGGAATCAATAGTGTGTTACACAAGCGGATGGACGTGGAATAGACCCACTGACCTGCATGGCTGTTGTCTGTCTGTCTGTCTGTCTGTCTGTCTGTCTGTCTGTCTGTCTGTCTGTCTGTCTGTCTGTCTGTCTGTCTGTCTGTCTGTCTGTCTGTCTGTCTGTCTGTCTGTCTGTCTGTCTACATATAAACCTGTGTGCAAGTCTACTATATATGCTTATCTATGGGTCAGTGTGTCAGTCATCAGTCTGTTCCATGTAGTCTCATATAGCTCAGATATATTGCTCTCTCTCTCTGTCTCTCTCTCTGCCTCTCTTTTTCCTGCCTCTCTATCTCTTGTCTCTCTCTCTCTGTCTCTTTCTCTCAATTCAATTAAATTCAAAGGGCTTTATTGGCATAGGAAACATACACTGCATGGCTAAAAGTATGTGGACACCTGCTCGTCAAACATCTCATTCCAAAATCATGGGCATTAATATGGAGTTAGTCTCCCCTTTGCTGATGTAACAGCCTCCACTCTTCTGGGAAGCTTTCCACTAGATATTGGAACATTGCTGCAGGGACTTGCTTCCATTCCACCACAAGAGCATGAGTGAGGTCGGGCAGTGATGTTGGGCGATTAGGCCTGGCTCACAGTCTGTATGGTCCTCGCTTTGTGCTTTGTGCACTGGTTCATTGTCCTTCTGAAACAGAACAGGGCCTTCTCCAAACTGTTACCACAAAGTTGGAAGCACAGAATCATGTAGAATATCATTGTATGCTGTAGCGTTAAGATTTCCCTTCACTGGAACTAAGGAGCTAAACCATGAAAAACAGCCCAGACCATTATTCCTCCTCCACCAAACTTTCCAGTTGGCACTATGCATTCGGGCAGGGAGCGTTCTTTTGGCATCTGCCAAACCCAGATTCATCCGTTGGACTGCCAGATGGTGCAGAGTGATTCATCACTCCAGAGAACGCATTTCCAGAGTCGAATGGCGGTGAGCTTTACACCTCTCCAGCCAACGCTTGGCATTGTGCATGGTGATCTTAGGCTTGTCTGCGGCTGCTCGGCCATGGAAACCCATTTCATGAAGCTCCAGACGAACAATTCTTGTGCTGACATTGCTTCCAGAGTCAGTTTGGAACTCAGTAGTGAGTGTTGCAACCGAGGACAGTCAATGCGCTTCAGCACTCGTCTGTCCTGTTCTGCAAGCTTGTTTGGCCTATTACTTTGTGGCTGAGACTTTTCTGCTCCTAGACGTTTCCACTTCACAATAACAGCACTTACAGTTGACTGGGAAGTTCTAGCAGGGCAGAAATTTGAGGAAATGATTTGTTGGAAAGGTGGCATCCTATGACGGTATCACTTTGAAATTCACTGAGCTCTTCAGTAAGGCCATTCTACTGCCAATGTTTGTCTATGGAGATTACATGGTGGTGCGCTTGATTTTAAACACCTGTCAGAAACGGGTGTGGCTGAAATAGCCGAATCCACACACTTTTGGCCATGTAGTGTATGTTTACATCACCAAAGGAAATGAAATAGACAATAAACCAAAGGGAAATCAACTATCAAAAAAGGATTACAGACTATGGCTATGTACAGTGTTGTAAGGATGTGCAAATAGTTAAAGTAATATGGGTTGTATTTACAATGGTGTTTGTTCTTCAGTGGTTGCCCTTTTCTTGTGGCAACAGGTCACAGCAGGTGATGCGTATGGGAAGACCCTCATGCTGCTGCCTCTGGATGTGTGCAGTGATGAGTCAGTCAAGCAGTGCATCAACAATGTCTCTCTCTCTGCCTCTCTCTCACCCCCCTCTAACTCTCTGCCTCTCTCTCTCTCCATCCCCTCTCTCTCTCTCTCTCTCTCTCCCAGTCATTGCCACCATGCGTGACCTGAAGAAGAAGGATAAGCTGGTGGAGGCAGCAGGTGATGCGTATGGGAAGACCCTCATGCTGCTGCCTCTGGACGTGTGCAGTGATGAGTCAGTCAAGCAGTGCATCAACAGTGTCAAGGACCGCCATATTGATATCCTCAGTGAGTTAACAAGGCTGGAACTAACGAGCTAAACCTCCTGCCCTGGCCTTTTGTGTGGCAATGACCTGATCTCTAGCCTTGGGACAAATAGCCTCGCCTTTTTGTGTGTGTGGGTTTGTGAATGTGTGTGTTCCAGGGCATGCGTTCATCCTGCATTCGTCTAGGCCAGGGGGTATTCAACTCTTACCCTACGAGGTCCAAAGCCTGCTGGTTTTATTTTCTACTTGATTAATAATTCCACACACCTGGTGTCCCAGGTCCAAATCAGTCCCTGGAGGAACAATGAAAAAATGCAGTGGAACTGGCTTCGAGGTCCAGAGTTCAATTTGAAGGGTCTAGGCCTGTGTATATGTACACCTTAACCTAACCTCTGTTTCAACTGGTGGACTCTGATTTTCCAGGAAAACTGTTTCTATTCATAGGTTCACTCCTGACCCTCCACTCCCCAACACTACCCCCTCTACCCTTAATACAACAAAACAGCCCAGCAGACTGTTACATCACACCTCTCTATTTATTTCATTCATGTGCTGACACCTAGTGGTGACAGTTAATCACCACTAGGTGACCAATGGAGTTAATGTTTTTTTGTTTTTTAATTTGAATTTAACTAGGCAAGTCAGTTAAGAACTCATTCTTATTTACAATGACGGCCTACCCCGGCCAATCACGGACGACGCTGGGTCAATCGTGGCCAGATGTGATACAGCCTGGATTCAAATCAGGGACTATAGTGACACCTCTTGCACTGAGATGCATTTGCCTTAGACCGCTGCGCCACTCGGGAGGCCACAGAGAAAAAAATCATACATTCTTCCCGAAAGTATTTCAAGACACAAAACTAGTGTTCATACAATTCAAAACTTTATATAACTAGGCAAGTCAATTAAGAACAAATTCTGGCTTTCTTGATGTCTATAGTAGTCTCTCTGGTATTTAATCTGGTTTCCACTCAGGTTATGGATGTGTCACTGCAACCTTAAAGGTCCTCAATGATGTCACCATTCCCCTTGATTCTAAGCAATGTTGTGCTGCTATTTTTATTGACTTGGCTAAAGCTTTTAATACGATAGACCATTCCATTCTTGTGGGCCGGCTAAGGAGTATTGGTGTCTTTGAGGGGTCTTTGGCCTGGTTTTCTAACTACCTCTCACAAAGAGTGCAGTGTATAAAGTCAGAACATCTGTTGTCTCAACCACTGCCTGTCACCAAGGGAGTACCCCAGGCTCAATCCTAGGCCCCACGCTCTTCTCAATTTACATCAACAACATAGCTCAGGCAGTAGGAAGCTCTCTCATTCATTTATATGCAGATGATACAGTCTAATACTCAGGTGGCCCCTCCCCGGAGTTTGTGTTAAATGCTCTACAACAAAGCTTTCGTAGTGTCCAACAATCTTTCTCTACCCTTAACCTTGTTCTGAACACCTCCAAAACAAAGGTCATGTGGTTTTGTAAGAAGAATGCCCCTCCTCCCACGTGTGATTACTACCTCTGAGGGTTTAGAGCTTGAGGTTGTCACCTCATACAAGTACTTGGGAGTATGGATAGACGGTGCACTGTCCTTCTCTCAGCACATATCAAAGCTGCAGGCTAAAGTTAAATCTAGACTTGGTTTCCTCTATCGTAATCTCTTTCACCCTAGCTGCCAAACTAACCCTAATTCAGAGGACCATACTACCCATGCTAGATTACGGAGACGTTATTTATAGATCAGCAGGTAAGGGTGCTCTCGAGTTGCTAGATGTTCTTTACCATTCGGACATCAGATTTGCCACCAATGCTCCTTATAGGACACATCACTGCGCTCTATACTCCTCTGTAAACTGGTCATCTCTGTATACTCGTCGGAGACCCACTGGTTGATGCTTATTTATAAAACCCTCTTAGGCGTCCGTCCCCCCCCCCCCCCCCCCGAGATATCTACTGCAGCCCTCATTCTCCACATACAACACCCGCTCTGCCAGTCACATTCTGTTAAAGGTCCCCAAAGCACAGGCATCCCTGGATCGCTCGTCTTTTCAGTTCGCTGCAGCTAGCGACTTGAACGAGCTGCAACAAACACTCAAACTGGACCGTTTTATCTCAATCTCTTAATTCAAAGACTCAATCATGGACACTCTTACTGACAGTTGTTGGTTGCTTTCCATGATGTATTGTTGTCTCTTGCCCTTTGTGCTGTTTTCTGTGCCCAATAATGTTTGTACCCTGTTTTGTGCTGCTGCCATGTTGTGCTGCTGCCATGTTGTGTTGCTACCATGTTGTTGTCATGTTCTCTTGCTACCATGCTGTGTTGTCATGTGTTGCTGCCATGCTATGTTGTTGTCTTAGGTCTCTCTGTATGTAGTGTGGTGTTGTCTCTCTTGTCATGATGTGTGTTTTGTCCTATATTTGTATTTCATTTATTTGTATTTTTAATCCCAGCCCCGCATGAGGCCTTTTGCCTTTTGGTAGGCTGTAAAAATAAATAAAACAATGACGGCCTACAAAACATCAGTTGTGACTAAAGCTTTAGAGCCTCAGCTCTAAACCTTAACTATAGGTGTCTGTACAGAAGGCTACAGTGTAGTAACTGTATAGTATCGGTAGTGTAACTACAGGTCTGTAACCCTTGTCTCTATCTGTGAGTCTCCCCTCAGTCAACAATGCAGGTGTGGGCTTGTTGGGACCAGTGGAAAGCATCAGTATGGAGGAGATGAAGAGGGTGTTTGAGACCAACTTCTTTGGCGTGGTGAGGATGATTAAAGAGGTCATGCCTGACATGAAGAAGAGGCGGGCGGGACACATCGTGGTCATGAGCAGTGTTATGGGTCTACAGGGTAAGACTGGCATGACAATGATTGAGGCTTTGGCTAGCGCACATACAGATCTGGACCAGCAGTCTAACTGTAAAAGCTGTAGATTCCGGTCCTGCTCTCTGACTATCATTCCTCCTGAACCTGAGTCTGCTCTGCCCGTAGGTGTAGTGTTCAACGATGTCTACACTGCCTCCAAGTTCGCCATGGAGGGCTTCTGTGAGAGTATGGCTGTCCAACTGCTCAAGTTCAACGTCCAGTGAGTTCCTCTCAGTCTGCCTTGTACTCCTATTGTGTTTCTGTCATTACATCTCTTGGTATCTCTCACAGTGGGCATTCAGTTACAGCCAGTGACTCAATACCTGGTTACTGTGTCAGCAAAAATAAATAATTGCTGTTATGTGTAATAGATTAATAAAGATCTATTCTATTCTCTCCGGTCAGTTTGTCTATGATTGAGCCAGGGCCGGTGCACACTGAGTTTGAGACGAAGATGATGGAGGACGTGGCCAAGATGGAGTACCCAGGAGTTGATGCAGACACAGTGCGCTACTTTAAGGATGTTTACCTGCCCTCCTCCAAGGATATCTTTGAGGCCATGGGTCAGACCCCAGAGGACATCGCCAAGGTTAGTGAACACACTCCCCTCCCTGTGTCACCCTTTGGTTCATGGGATTTTGAGTTTGCCTAGTGTAATGGAACCAATGGAATAGCCCCACAAGTACAAATCCAATCCCATCTGGCACTCCAGACCAACAAACACAAAGTATTTGAAAGAAACTCAGGTGTGATATAAACACTCAATGATGACCTCTCTCTCTCTCTCTCTCTCTCTCTCTCTCTCTCTCTCTCCCATGTAGTGTACTAAGAAGGTGATTGAGTCAAGGAACCCTCGCTTCAGGAACCTGACCAACAGCCTGTACACGCCCATCGTGGCCATGAAGTATGCCGACGAGACAGGCGGCCTGTCGGTCAACACCTTCTACAACCTGCTGTTCAACTTCGGCCCCCTCATGCACATCACCATGAGCATCCTTAAGTGCCTGACCTGCAGCTGCCTGCGCCGACGGACCATCTCACCGAACTGAGAGAGACTGGAGGGGGCATGTAGTTCTCGGCGAGAGAGGCCATGAGAGAACCAGGATAAGCTTTGGCCAGGCAACACGCACAATTGCACAAACACAGACAGTACAGTGTGACCTCATACATGGGGCTAGGAGTTTTTTCTGGTCAGATCATGTGATCGGGAAAAACTCCTGGCCCTCCTCATACATACACATGAATACACACAAACAACTTACCCACAAACACAGCCAGGCATCTCCCCAGTCCCGGTCTTTTGAGGTGCTGCTGGGGCAATGACACTGTCTGTCCATCTGTTTGTCTGTCCGTCTGTCCGCCTGTCCGTCTGTCTGTCTGTCTGTCTGCCCGTCTGTCCGTCTGTCTGTGGACTAAAAAACAAAACACACATAACCAGTTACAAAGAATAACAAGAAACAACAGCATTACAATCACAGTGAAAGCGTAACATAGCACCCAATGAACTTAAGACTCAGGCCTTGCTAAACTCTTAGTACAATGCAGTATTTAGCTCTGAGTTACAAAGAATCTACTAGATTCCTTCATTGTACATTTGATTTGATGTATATCTTTATAGTAGTATTGTTGTTTTGCTGTTTAATCATATTATTTCTGCATCTTTTTATAAGCTGAATGTGTGGTTTTTAAAAGTTTATGAATGGATAGATTGTTAATATCTTATTTTTGAAAGTAATTCATTGATTTAGAAATAAACTTCTTGGTTTACTCTGAAAGAGACAGCCTTTTTCCTAATGACGCTGTAATGATAAGGCATTTAGCTCAATGTCTTTGGTGGGGTTTCCAGAGAGCCTGGTTTCCATTGTGCCTGCAGGACTCTATGTGAACCAGTTGGGGGCACTAGATCACTGTGTGTTCTCTCTAGCTGTACCATCAGCTAGGGTGAGATTCCACTACAGACGCTACAGCACACACAGCTCAATGAGCAGGAGACCTGTTGAGAGTATTATACTGTTGTCTAGGGATGGAGATCATTGTAGCCATATGATGTTGGTTTGTTTTCAGGGGGGTTGTAAGTCTTGATTAAGGTTATTGTTCTTTGAAGTTACTGATCTCTGTGGGTTTGGACTGGATACTGTTTTTCTAGGGTCTGAGTGGATGTTTCCAACCACTGGTGTTAAAAGTTGTTCTGTGTGTGGTTCGGCTGGAGAACCAGTGAATGATACCGTGTGAGAGAAAGTTGGTTTGCAAATGACCATGGAAATGTAAACTAATCTGAGATCTGTCTCCTTACACTCATAGCCAATAGGTCTCTAGTCCTGCTGTTAAGTATCCGTGTGTGTGTGTGTGTGTGTGTGTGTGTGTTCTTTTGCATCTGCTTGTGTGCAGTGTGTGTGTGTGTGGACCAAGCCAGTGATCTGTTGATGGATATAAAGAGGTCATGGCCTGCTCCCCATCCAGCCCCCCCCCCCCCCACACACACACACACACCCTGCTTTGTGCCATGTGAGAGAATATGACCTGGTTCCCATCCCTGAGGAGGGGTGAGCCCTGTTAATGACGGCCTCCTCCTCAGAAACGGCCCCGCTGCACCCCAGAGCCTCCCTCACCAGCTGTCTCCCTCACACCCTCAGCCTCTCGGACCCTCAGCCCTGGACCCCCAGTCCACTGAGAGAGAGAAACAGAGAGAGAGACACAGCAACCAAGAGAGGGAGAAAGAGTGAGAGAAAGGGAAGAGAGAGAGACAGAGAGACCTACAGAGAGGGAGCCCAGGTCTGTCTGTAGAGTCCCTGTCTGTGGAGGTGGTACCCAGAGGATCCTGGCTGTGTAGAGCTAATCAGCAGTACGCTACGTATTGCAACAGCGGTAGCAGCCAGGTCTTTTTGTGCACTGTGCAGTGAGGGGAGCTACATAGGTCTGTGTGTGTGTGTGTGTGTGTGTGTGTGTGTGTGTGTGTGTGTGTGTGTCTTCATCAGAGGCGACAGCTACGCACAATGGAACAAAGACGCTGTCAATCACAATCAAATGGGTGGGGGGTCAGTCCAGGGGGGAGTGGGGTGGAGCCTGTGTTCTGAATGTTGCCGAAGGCCCCGATGTGGGACGCTGCAGGGTGGGGGTGGGGGTGGGGGGCAGTGAGGGGCGGGGGTGTGTCTGATTTAGGAAAATTAGGGATGGGGTGCCCCAGGCTGAATAAAAGACCTGTTTACTAATTGAATGAACACAGGAGTTACAGCAAGTCTCATTAAACAAAAGGTATTATTCTTATCAAACCATTGTTGGGCACTTTTGTTTCAAAATCAAGAACATAATTTCGATATAATCAGGGGCAACATGATGTGGCTTGGTCTTGACCCTGTCGCAATTACTAAGCCACTAAATACACACAACTCACACTGATGCACAAACACACAGCCTCCACATGCACACTCCAAATGTGTAGACTTATATAACCTTCACTTATGAAAGAACACTCAAGCCCGCATGCACACACACACACACATGCATACAAAAACACACACACACACACACACACACACACACAGGGAGTAGCTAAAACATTTTCTTTGGCATTCTCATCGTCAGACACATTCCTAAAGTGTTTAGTCTTGGTTGTCGCCAGGTCAATTCTGGTTCAGTTCAGGCCCCTTCTCTGTTTCATCAGGACCAATACGTCATGCTAGTCCCTATGTCCTCAGAGAGAAGGAGCGAAAGAGAAGGAGACGAGAAAGAGGTGAGTGAGACTAAAGGAAGAGGGAGAGGGTGAGTGGAGTTGAGGTCTAGTCGAGTGCTTCACTATGAACTCAGGTCATGATGACAGATAACCACAACGCCAGGCTGCTGTGTAGGCTACTTCCTCTGCATCCTCATTCTCAATATCACTTAAATGATGTCTGGCCAAGGTCTATGTGTTTGAAAATTTGCACTATAAAAGTAAATGTCCTTTTGGGCAGATACAGTGTCAGTTTTTGTTACCTACCAACTGTTTTTAATATGTGGGTCCACTAACCTCTACGGGCCACGGGGGCAGTATTGAGAATTTTGAAAAAAATATGTGCCCATTTTTAACTGCCTCCTACACCAACTCAGAAGCTAGGATATGCATATTATTAACACATTCGGATAGAAAACACTCTGAATTTTCTAAAACAGTTTGAATGGTGTCTGTAAGTATAACAAAACTCATATTGCAGGCAGAAACCTGAGAAAAATAGATTAAAAAAAATGAGAATTTTGTGGCTGTACTATTTAGTGTCATTGTTTTAAAGATACCACAGTGAGAAAGGATTCAGTTCGCAACTCCTACTGCTTCCACTAGATGTCAACGATCTTTAGAAAGTTGTTTGAAGCATCTGTGATAAATACACACCGAATTAGAAAGCTTACAAGTTGACACGTCATCACTTCATTTTTTGCGCCTGCGCATGAATCTGAGAAGAGTGCCTTTGTCATTATCGTTTATTCTAGACACTTGATAGGTTGTGTGAAAATATTACTGATGTTTACTGATGTTTCACGTTAAAAATGGAACAAAAGATTAGTGCTAAACAACGTTTGACATGTTTAAACAAACGTAAATAGATTATTTACTAGGTTTTCTTTAGTTTTTCGACGTGACTTTACACTGCCCACCTCATTTTGTGGGAGCCTACTGAACGCTAACTATTTGGACATAAATTATGAACTTTGTCAAAAGAAACCACATTTGTTCTGGACCTGGGATCTCTGGCAGCGCCTTCTGATGGAGATAATCAAAGGTAAGGGGATATTTAGAATGTTATTATCGATATTAGATGATGCTAATGCTAACGGTATAGCTTAGCTTAGCTTAGCATATAGCTTATTGTTGTTAGCATAGTACCCAGTTTATACAAAATGTGATTTCCCAGTAAAGTTATTTTGAGATCTGGCCCTTCGGTAGCAATTACGAGATGATAATATATTATTCTTTGAATGACAATATTATAATTTACCAATGTTTTCGAATAGTAATTCCGTGATTTGTAATGCTGGATTCACTGGGAGCATTCGAGCCGAAAAAAATTCTGAATTTCACCGCGACTGTAAATGCTGTTTTTGGATATAAATATGAACTTGATGGAACTAAAAATGCATGTATTGTATAACATAATGTCCTATGAGTGTCATCTGATGCAGATTGTCAAAGGTAAGTGCATAATTCTAGCTAGTTTTCTGTCTGTTGATGCCCTTCTTTGAATTGGCTAAACTTTACACACAGCTATTGTCAATGTACTCTCCTCACATAACCTAACTTTATGCATTCTCCGTAATGCCTCTGAAAATCGGACAGCGTGGTTAGATTTAGGAGATATATCTTTCAAATGGAGGAAAATAGTTGATTATTTGATTTTTTGAAATGATTACTCTTGCAGTTTTGAATTCCCCGCCATGGTCACATGACAATGAATCCCAATACCGGGATAAGATCGGGATAAGATCCTCAACAGGTTTTAATGCTCCACTGTAAAGAAACCTCTTGTCTTGTTTTTGTGCCCATCTGAATGAGGTCATTTTAAAAACTATTGAAACTTCTACAAAAAATATCAATTGAGCAAAATAATGAAATGGAAACAGCAAGTATAGTAATAAGCAAAATCTTTATCAAAATCTTTCAAGTGCAAAAAGAATAATGGCCCATATTTGCAGCAGGGTGTTCAGTGGTGTCCCCTCTTGGAGAGTCGGCCTCTCTTCTTGTTAGAGCCACTGTTCTTGGAGGTCAACACTGGAATAGTTGCAGCATCAATACAGGAGTCTGTCTGACCAGCTCCCTTCATCTTGTCCTGGTCAACATCAAGCTCCAAAGCAACCATGGCCTGAGGAATAAAAGAA
Source organism: Salmo trutta (assembly GCF_901001165.1). NCBI lineage: Eukaryota > Metazoa > Chordata > Actinopteri > Salmoniformes > Salmonidae > Salmo > Salmo trutta. The sequence continues at coordinate 16,628,980 of NC_042988.1, forward strand.
ACATGGCTGTTAAGTGAAAAACTCACCAGAAGCAGGCGGCGGAGCAAGCAGAGCAAGGCGGGTGGAAAGGACAGGCAGAGCAGTAACTGAATGCTAGCTGGATAGTCCATATCTACAATCATCTTTGTTGATAGCGATGTTGTGTTTCCATAAGTGGATGAATTGGTCTAATTTAGTATTGTAAAGCCTCAACCCTTAGCTACCTCTTCCAATTCAAATGAGTTTCAAAAGGTTTTAAGTATGGTTTTGTGTGACTACAGCGCCAGCGATACAAAAATAGAGACAAGTTCTCGTTAAGCAAGGCGTCAAAGCGGACAACCTCGCACACTCGCCTTTGATGAGTTTAGGCCATTAGTCTCTGTAGGACAACAGAATCATATTTCAGGTCAAATACAAGTATAACATTGTGGTGTTTCCCAAAGCCTTTCTCAGACCCCCTCCTAGCCCCAGTGTCCCTTCACATCACTTTACCTGTATAAGGCCTTTCAAGCTGATCTTCAGTAGCAGGCCCAGTCCTCCCAACACACAGGAGAGACCCAACATCACAGAACCTGCTGTCTCCAGATTTTGGTCTTCAGTCTCATTAATCAATCGAACCAGCCTCCTCCATACAATCTCACTCACTCCAGCATTCTCCAAAGTCTGGAGGTCAGCCACACGGGTCCGCAGGAATTCAAAGCTAGGCATTGCATAATTTTGGGTTGTCTGGGTCAAAGTCTGTCCGGTCTTGGTGGTGGTCATGTTTTCTTCAGTTGTCAAGTGTCGTTTGTACAGGATATTTAGAATGGTGTAAGTGTCGGTCTGGAGTTGAGGGGTGGCGGCCCACTCCTTAGGGATCATGGGGGGTAACAGGGTGTCCCGAAGAACCTCGCCATCTGGGAGTCTGTCAGGGAGTCCAGTGTGTAACGCCACCATGTAAAGAGCCACCAACAAAACAACAGTACTACACTTCAAAGCCATCACAAGTGCAAGGAGTAAACTCAGCAAAAATGTCAAAATCAACCACTCTCTAGAAGGAAAGATGAGTTATGAGGTTCAGAATTGGAATTACGTTGTCATGGTAGTGCCATACAGTGGATTATGATGTCATAGAAGACTGCCAACAAGTCCTGCCCCATAGAATCAATAGAATATAATTCATTTAAATTATATACAACCCTCCTTTATGACATCGCTACTAATATGGTCAAGTTGATGATTGGTTTAGATGTCTATGTGGAATCATTTCTCCATTCACAGTACACAACTATCATGAATATAGTGAGTTCAGCTGAACTCATGACAGGACATATCCATTAGCTGCCAACTGATGTGCAAAGATTTTTATATCATAAAAACTTAACAACAAAGATATTAGAAAGGTGGAAAAAATCTATTCTTGGCACAGAGGTTGAGGTCATCAATGTAAAACTGATAAAGTCATGACTAACATTGACTAGTCTATCTGGCTAAAGAGAGAGATGCAGGACTCCTTTCAACCTTTCCTTTCAACTACACATCTGTGATATGTTATTACTTGTGAAAAATGTTCAGATTTTTGTTACCTGGGTGATTTTACAGAAGTGGTGTAAATTGCTGTCCCACCCCCAAAAAACAATTTAAAAAACAGTTGTCTCCAAACTTAGGACATTCATTGACATCATGATATGTTCTAATTCAATCCAATAGCAAACATATTGTTAAATTAATATATACTGAACAAAAATATAAACGCAACATGCACCAATTTCATTGATTTTACTGAGTTACAGTTCATATAAGGAAATCAGTCAATTGAAATAAATTCATTAGGCCCTAGTCTATGGATTTCACGTGACTGCAAATACAGATATGCATCTGTTTGTCACAGATACCTTTAAAAGAAAAGTGCCTTACAATGGGCCTCAGGATCTCATAATGGTATTTTTGTGGGTTCAAATTGCCATTGATAAAATGCAGTTGAGTACATTGTGCATATGCCTGCCCATACCATAACCCCACTGCCACCATAGGGCACTCTGTTCACAACGCCCACACTACACCATACACGTGGCTGTAGTTGTGAGGCCGGTCGGACGTACTGCCAAATTCTCTAAAATTATGTTGGAGGCGGCTTATGGTAGAGAAATTAACAAAAAATTCTCTGGCAACAGGTCTGATGAACATTCCTGCAGTCAGTGTCACGGTTGTCGTAAGGAGAATCGGACCAAAGTGCAGCGTGTGTGTCGTTCCACATTTTATTTATACTGTGAAACTATGCAATACATAAATAAAGTGAATGACAAAAAACAAATGTGACGCAGAGGTGAAACATACACTACTCAAAGATAATCTCCCACAAACCCAGGTGGGACAAACACCAACTTAAATATGACCTCCAATTAGAGACAATGATGACCAGCTGTCTCTAATTGGAGATCATCCCAAACACAGCCCAACATCGAAATACAATACTAGAACAACCCAACATAGAAATACAAAACTAGAACATAACAACATAGAAAAACTAAACTAGAAAAAAAAACTCACGCCCTGACCTACTCTACCATAGAAAATAACAGCTTACTATGGTCAGGACGTGACAGTCAGTATGCCAATTTCACACTCCCTCAAAACTTGAGACATGTCGCATTGTGTTGTGTGACAAACCTAAACATTTTAGAGTGGCCTTTTATTGTCCCCAGCAAATGCTCACTAACAGGGATGTAAACAAATTTGTGCACAAAATTTGAGAGAAATAAGCTTTTTGTGCATATGGAACATTTCTGCGATCTTTTATTTCAGCTCATGAAACATGGGACTAACACTTTACATGTTGTGTTTATATTTTTGTTCTGTGTAGTACAGAGTCATTGTTTATACACCTATTTCTATTGTGAGGTGGCTGCCCCAAATCCTGACTCCTAAACTTTATGTTTGAAAATAAGGCAATGAATGATTTTTGCAAATTTTTTAACACTATTATTTCAATAGAACATATTGAGTTCTATTATTACATTGAAAGATACTGATCAGATTATTTGTTTTGTTTATTTTAAAACATCTTTCTCTGTAAAAAGCTGTCTCCACTTTTGCTGTCACTACTGAAACACACACCTTAAGAGACTGTAGAATGAATGTGCCTTAATCCACAACCCTACAAATATCACCAGGTGATCAGATTGCACCCTTCTTCACTATGGCCACATGGTGAGTAGTCCATCTGCAAACATTGTGGAGAAAATTTGTGAGCAAGTTGGTCAATCTTAATGTACTTTTAAGAAGTGTCACTATCAAACATTTAATATATCAAGAAATATATCAAGTATCTGTCCAAATGAAAGATGGGGCTATGGGGCTTCTTTAAAGTCCAAAATAAGTCCAAATTTTCCAAACCGAAACAGTCCCAATCAAAACAATTGAAACCATAGAGATATATCGAGGTCTCATGTTTGTATCTGTGCCATTATGAAGTCTGTCACAGCACGGGCAGCACCATTGGGGCTATCTCCAATTTAAAGTTGCATGCGCCATGCTCTGCCAACTGAGCCACAGCGGACCACCATGTTGGTAGTGGACAAATGCACACTTCAGGAAAAAGTGTAGAGTATTGAGATGCATAGCCAGCAAGGGATCCAACCCTCCAAGATCCCAAACATTGACATCTATTTGGCCAAAACATAGACGTCTATAACGTGCTATAGTGCACTGTACTCCACCGTACTGTGCTCTACTATACTGTATCCTTCTGTACTGTACTCTACCGTGCTCTACTATACTGTACTGTATCCTACTGTACTGTATGTACTCTACTGTACTGTACTCTACTGTGCTCTACTATACTGTACTGTATCCTACTGTACTGTATGTACTCTACTGTACTGTACTATACTGTACTGTATCCTACTGTACTGTACTGTACTCTACTGTGCTCTGCTATACTGTACTATATCCTACTGTACTGTATGTACTCTACTGTACTGTACTCTACTGTGCTCTACTATACTGTACTGTATCCTACTGTACTGTACTGTACTCTACTGTGCTCTGCTATACTGTACTATATCCTACTGTACTGTATGTACTCTACTGTACTGTACTCTACTGTGCTCTACTATACTGTACTGTATCCTACTGTACTGTATGTACTCTACTGTACTGTACTCTACTGTGCTTTACTATACTGTACTGTTTCCTACTGTACTGTATGTACTCTACTGTACTGTACTCTACTGTGCTCTACTATACTGTACTGTATGTACTCTACTGTGCTTTACTATACTGTACTGTATCCTACTGTACTGTATGTACTCTACTGTGCTTTACTATACTGTACTGTATCCTACTGTACTGTATGTACTCTACTGTGCTCTACTATACTGTACTGTATGTACTCTACTGTGTTTTACTATACTGTACTGTATCCTACTGTACTGTATGTACTCTACTGTGCTTTACTATACTGTACTGTATCCTACTGTACTGTATGTACTCTACTGTGCTCAACTGTACTGTACTGTATGTACTCTACTGTGCTCAACTGTACTGTACTGTATGTACTCTACTGTGCTTTACTATACTGTACTGTATCCTACTGTACTGTATGTACTCTACTGTACTGTACTCTACTGTGCTTTACTATACTGTACTGTATGTACTCTACTGTGCTCTACTATACTGTACTGTATGTACTCTACTGTGCTTTACTATACTGTACTGTATCCTACTGTACTGTATGTACTCTACTGTGCTCAACTGTACTGTAGTGTACTTTGAGTTTCTTACAATTGAAGAAAGGTCCCATGGACTCCTGATCTATTGGTCTTGGTCTTGAGACCACATGAATTCAGTCTTTATCTCACTGGGTCTGGATCTTGGGACCAATGTCCTGGTATTAATCTTGATCTTGGCTCCTGGATATGATCTTAGTTTTTGGTTTGCAAACCATAGGCAACCCAATTCGAAGAAGACAATGCTCTCTGATCATTGGCTGATCACTTCGAACCCATAGGAATCACCACCCAGTTGACTACTTTTACATGGTGGAAGCCCTCAATGGCAATGTCTCTACCAAAACCAGTTCCATCCAGTCCTCTATTTATATCTATTTACACTTGGCCATCGAAACGCCTGGAATTTTGCCAAAATAAAGATATTGTAGTTAAAGTGATACTTAAAGAAATTGAATGACATACTTAATTAGATGCATAAGTAATTAAATAAATCAACACGTTTCAGATACATACAATCAACAGTGAACATTTTGCAGAGAACAACAGAGATTATATTTCTCTAAATTCAATTAAAAAGTTTTGAAAAACAGTTAAAAAATTGTTTTTAGTATTTTGTTAATTTGGTATGCAAATAACATTTCAAAAAGTAATCTTTAATAGAAGGTTAATCAAAATGATCACTAGTGTGCACGGTTCTCCCTTTAGTGCTGCTTTTCACTATGTTTTCAGTAGTGACAAATTTAGTTGGGTGGTAAGGAAGCGTCTTTCTTTTTCCCAACACAGTTAAGCCAAAACCACGCCCCATTATTCAGAGGGGTGTTCTACTACGCTCCCATTGGCTAGCTAGCGTTGTCTCACTCACAGGCGATCAGCGCAGAGACAGTGACCTTCCAAGGTAGCTTTAAGGATGGAAAGGTTTGGGCTTCTTAATTTATTTCTTTTTTTAACCTTTATTTAACCAGGTAGGCTAGTTGAGAACAAGCTCTCATTTACAACTGCGACCTGGCCAAGAGAAAGCAAAGCAGTTCGACACAAACGTCAATAATACAGTAGAAAAGAAAATATGCAGTGTGTGCAAATGAGGTGAGATAAGGCAATAAATAGGCCATGGTGGCGAAGTAATTACAATATAGCAATTAAACACTGGAATGGTAGATGTGCAGAAGATGAATGTGCAAGTAGAGATACTGGGGTGCAAAGGAGCAAGATAAATAAATAAATAAATACAGTATGGGGATGAGGTAGTTGGATGGGCTATTTACAGATGGGCTGTGTACAGGTGCAGTGATCTGTGAGCTGCTCTGACAGCTGGTGCTTAAAGCTAGTGAGGGAGATATGTGTCTCCAGCTTCAGTGATTTTTGCAGTTCGTTCCAGTCATTGGCAGCAGAGAACTGGAAGGAAAGGTGGCAAAAGGAGGAATTGGCTTTAAGGGGTGACCAGTGAGATATACCTGCTGGAGCGCGTGCTACGGGTGGGTGCTGCTATGGTGACCAGTGAGTTGAGATAAGGCGGGGCATTACCTAGCAAAGACTTGTAGATGACCTGGAGACAGTGGGTTTGGCGATGAGTATGAAGTGAGGGCCAGCCAACGAGAGCGTACAGGTCGCAGTGGTGGGTAGTATATGGGGCTTTGGAGACAAAACGGCACTGTGATAGACTGCATCCAATTTGTTGAGTAGAGTGTTGGAGGCTATTTTGTAAATGACATCGCCGAAGTCAAGGATCGGTAGGATGGTCAGTTTTACGAGGGTATGTTTGGCAGCATGAGTGATGGATGCTTTGTTGCGAAATAGGAAGCCGATTCTAGATTTAATTTTGGATTGGATACGCTTAATGTGAGTCTGGAAGGATAGTTTACAGTCTAACCAGACACCTAGGTATTTGTAGTTGTCCACATATTCTAAGTTAGAACCGTCCAGAGTAGTGATGCTAGTCGAGCAGGCAGGTGCGGGCAGCGATCGGTTGAAGAGCATGCATTTAGTTTTACTTGCATTTAAGAGCAGTTGGAGGCCACGGAAGGAGAGTTGTATTTCATTGAAGCTTGTCTAGAGGTTAGTTAATAAAGGTATGGTAAAGCCTCAACTCTTGGCTACCTCTTCCAATTCAAAAAGTCAAGTATTGTTTTGTGTGACTACAGCGCCAGCGATAAAATGCAAAAATAAAGACAAGTTCTAATTAAGCAAGGCATCAAAGAGGACAACCCCCCGGCCCGGATTCAGTTGAGTCATTATAATTTAAAACAATGCATTCTAAAATAAATCACACACGCCTCGCACACTCGCCTTTGATGAGTTTAGGCCATTAGTCTCTGTAGGACAACAGAATCATATTTCAGGTCAAATACAAGTATAACATTGTGGTGTTTCCCAAAGCCTTTCTCAGACCCCCTCCTAGCCCCAGTGTCCCTTCACATCACTTTACCTGTATAAGGCCTTTCAAGCTGATCTTCAGTAGCAGGCCCAGTCCTCCCAACACACAGGAGAGACCCAACATCACAGAACCTGCTGTCTCCAGATTTTGGTCTTCAGTCTCATTAATCAATCGAACCAGCCTCCTCCATACGAGATCAACTGCAGTACTACACTTCAAAGCCATCGCTAATACACAGAGTAAACTCTGAGAAAATGTCAAAATCAGCCACTCTCTTGAAAGAAAGATGAGTTATGATGTTCAGAATGTTTGATGTGATTGTTGGAATTACGTTGTCATTAGGGCTGGGAATTGCCAGGGACCTCACGATACGATATTATCACGATACTTAGGTGCCAATTCTATATGTATTGAGATTCGATATTCCTAACATATTGCTCACCATACACTGAGTGTACAAAACATTATGAACAGCTACTCTTACCATGACATAGTGTCACATCTGCTCCTGCAACGCCCTCTACTGCTTATCATGTGTCTCCTTGACCTGCCACCACTCCCCCAGTACTCTCTCCCTCTCCCTCTCTGTATGTGTGAAACAGATGTGCTGGAGTCAGAGCAGATCCCCACCAGCTGCAATCTGTTCCATAATCAAGACCTCTACAAATACTCAGCCCTGCCACTTCCACGCTGCCAGATTGTAATCTCTGGCTCATTCTGCCCATTCTGACTCTGGTCCCTGTCTCCAGTCCCACGTCTCGTCATCCTGCTACTCTGTCCTGGATTCCCCACACTACTACTCCCTTGGATTCCCCTCCGGACCTGCTTACCCTGTCTCATGGTAGGGCAGGAGAGGCCTGTAGTTCTCCCCGGCTGCCTCTGGCCATGGTAGGACAGGAGAGGCCTGTAGTTCTCCCCGGCTGCCTCTGGTCATGGTAGGACAGGAGAGGCCTGTAGTTCTCCCCGGCTGCCTCTGGCCATGGTAGGGCAGGAGAGGCCTGTAGTTCTCCCCGGCTGCCTCTGGTCATGGTAGGGCAGGAGAGGCCTGTAGTTCTCCCCGGCTGCCTCTGGTCATGGTAGGGCAGGAGAGGCCACTGGGCCATGAGAACAAACACAAAGAGTTGCTCTGAGGCCCATTATCTATCACACACAAACACACACTCACACACGTCAAATCAAATGTTATTTGTCACATACACGTGATTAGCAGATGTCATTGCTGGTGCTTCTAGCTCTGACAGTGCAGTAATGTCTAACAAATTACACAACATATACCCACTACACACAAATCTAAGTAGGAACGAATTAAGACTATATACATATGGACGAGCGATGTTAGAGCAGAACAGACTAAGATACAGTAGAATAGTATAGAAAACAGGATATACACATGAGATGAATAATGCAAGATATGCAAACACACACATGCACGTACATGCAGTTCTGTTCATCTACATCACTCCACTGTGCTCTAATCTCATATAAACTCCTGAGGGTCTCCCATTCAATGAGACATGGCGAATAGATCATCCCTCATTCCCTAAACCGTTGAATGAGCAGGAGGTCTGTTCAGAGCCAGAATCATCAAATTATTCGGGTCCAGGAAACACAAAAGGAATTCTGGCCCATTCTGGTCAGCCTGTCCAACATGTGACGACAAACAAAATTTGTTTAACAGAGACGGAATGGGTATTGTCATTATGACAACATGGTTGTTGTTGTCTGCTCTGCCCCTCTCTAACCTCACGAGGAACATAAACAATTTAGTAGGAATTTCCAGACGGAGGACAAACTGAGCCAACCACCATATCGCTCTTTTCCGCTCCTTCCCTTTCTCCAAAGCCCCATGTCCACTACCAGTCACTGTGAAACGTGCGATTGTGATTAGAGGGCCCAGTCTCTGTTCTACAATTATCACTCTGCTCATAGAGATAGAGGTAGATTTCTTATTGTACCAGACTGGGAGGGGGTAACCCGACCTGTTGGCGCCGCCCTACTGGTGACACATGATCCACTTGTTTTTCTTAAGGACACACTGGGGCTAAATTGCATCCTCCCCCTACCCTGAACTGAAGCATTCCCCATGCTATTGGTTTTTGCTGCTAGACACCGAAACTCCAACAAGCGGAGAGCCAACAAGCGGAGACAGGTGTAGATAATGAAACAGGTACACACACACACACATACTACCTGCCTTACTCTCTCTGACTGAGAGCCAAAAACACACCCATTTTACCTGCCAAGTTTCACCCTTCTCCTTAATAATTTCGTAAAGATCTTTAGAAGTTCTCCACACCCTAACTCCCACCCCTTCAGCTTCGGGTAAGGTTAAGGGGGAAGGTGTGTGTCTTTATGTTAGCTGGTGCGCAATCTTTAATTTTAAGGAAGTCTCAAGGTTTTGCTCGCCTGAGGTAGAATACTTCATGATAAACTGCAGACCAAACTATTTACCTCACTCAACGAGCTGTATAGGGCCATAAGCAAACAAGAAAATGCATATCCAGAGGCGGCTCTCCTAGTGGCCAGTGGTTTTAATGCAGGGAAACTGAAATCTATCTTACCTCAATTTTACCAGCATGTCACCTGTGCAATTACAGGCAAAAAAAGTCTAGACCACCTTTACTCCACACACAAAGATGCATTTTGTCACGGGCGGATAGAACAGTTTTAAGGGTGAGTCAAGCGCAGGAGACTGAGGTCCGTTGGAACAAACGTGATTTAATAAATCCAAGGGCAAAATCCATATACGGCTGGGAGCACAACAGTCAAAAAGACTAAAAGAAGCTCCGCTCAAAAAGGCAGACGGGGCGCAGCCCGACAACCCTAATGCCTATACAATAAGTAGTAAACCAAACTACATAACACCACTTCCACCACACGTAACAAAGAACAATCCCGCACGAATCCTAACTAAACACAGACAGACTAAATACACCCCCACTAATGACAAACACGAAACAGGTGCAATCAAAAAACAGACATAACTAACAGACACTGAAACACAGATCGGTGGCAGCTAGTAGGCCGGCGACGACGACCGCCGAGCGCCGCTCGACCGGGGAGAGGCGCCACCTTCTGTGGACGTTGTGACACATTTAAAACTCTCCCTCCATTTGGCAAATCTGTAATCTGCAATACCTACATGTTTCAAGCAGACCACCATAGTCCCTATGCCCAAGAATGCCAAGGTAACTTGTCTAAATGACTATCGCCCCATAGCACTCACATCTGTAGCCATGAAATGCTTTAACAGGCTGGTCATGGCTCACATCAACACCATCATCCCAGACACCCTGGACCCACTCCAGTTCGCATACCGCCCCAACATATCTACAAATGACGCAATCTCTATTGCACTCCACACTGACCTCTCACACCTGGACAAGAGGAACACCTACATGAAAATGCTGTTCATTGACTATAGCTCAGCATTCAACACCACAAGCTCATCACTAAGAACCCTGGGAGTGAACACCTCCCTCTGCAACTGGATCCTGGACTTCCTGATGGGTCGCCCCTAGATGGTGAGGGTAGGCAACAACACAATTCGCCACGCTGACCCTCAACATGGGGTCCCCTCAGAGGTGCGTGCTTAGTCCTCTTTTGTACTCCCTGTTCATCCACGACTGCATGGCCGCGCACGACTCCAACACCGTCATTAGGTTTCTGACGACACAACGGTGGTTGGCCTGATCACCAACGACGATGAGACAGCCTATAAGGAGGAGGTCAGTGACTTGGCAGTGTGGTGCCAGGCCAACCACCCCTTTGTCAGCAAGACAAAGGAGCTGATCATGGACTACAGGAAAAGGAAGGTTTCAGTGGAGCAGGTTGAGAGCTTCAATTTCCTCGGTTTGCACATCACTAAGGAATTATCATGGTCCACACACACCAACACAGTCGTGAAGAAAGCACAACAACGCATGGGCCCTCAGATCCTCAAAACGTTCTACAGCTGCACCATTGAGAGCATCTCAACTGTCTATATCCCTGCTTGATATGGCATCTGCTTGGCATCTGACCGCAAGGCACTACAGGGGGTAGTGTGTACAGCCCAGAACATAACTGGGGCCTAGCTCCCTGCCATCCAGGACCTCTATACCAGGAGGTGCCAGAGGAAGGCCCTAAAAATGGTCAAAGACTCCAGCCACTCAAGTCATAGACCATTCTCTCTGCTACCGCATGGCAAGCGGTACCAATGCACCAAGCCTGGAAGAGAAATGACCCTGAACAGCTTCTACCCCCAAGCCATAAAACTGCTAAATAATGAACTAAATAGCTACCCGGTGCATTGACTCTATTTGCACCAACTCTTGACTCATCATATATGCTGCTGCTACTGTTTATTATCTATCCTGTTGCCTAGTCACTTTATCCCTACCTATATATACATATCTACCTCAATTACCCCGTACCCCTGCACATTGACACGGTAGTGGTACCAAGTTATCATTACTCATTGTGTATTTATTCCTGATGGTATTATTTTTATATTATTTCTCTTTTTTTCTCTCTGCATTGTCGGGAAGGGGCCCGTAAGTAAACATTTCACTGTTAGTCTAGCTAGGCTGTTAGTCTAGCATGTGACTAATAAACATAGATTTGATTCATTCAATTCTAGTCCTATTCAAATTCGCTAGCCTGTACTTGTAACTTTGTAGGTGCTGCACCGGAATTGCATGTTCTCTCCCAACTTTATCATGGTTTGAACGAGGTGTGTAATTCCAGTCCATATAATACAGTATAATACAATACAGTACAGTAATACAGTTCACACTCAGAAAGATTAGCCTACTGGAGCTAGTTTCATGTATTTACCCAAGAGAGCATACAGCTAGCTACTTCTATGGGCTTTTCTGTTTTGCTGTTGTGCGTAATGAGCAGTAGTCTATATCATACAGGTTATTGGATAATGACACAATCATTTGTGATTTTTTTTAACTTTGGGCTCCTTAAATGTTGTTAATGTAGCGCTCATAAAATGTATTTAATGTCTGGCTCATCAGGCTCAGGTAGCATCAGGCTTGAATTTTCTATCAAACTCTAATCAAATCCAGACACAGGCCTATTTATATGCTTTATAATGCTTTTGAATAACACTTTCAGTTTTGACGGGAAATCCTGGGGTACGTAGGAGAAAAGTGATTTATTCTTGGGATGGAACATTTGTAAAATACCTGAAAATATTCAACCCTAACACCCACCCTATCCCTGTCTAACAGTAATCAGTAAAGTGATTCCCTGATACACCTCTATGCAGACGACACCATTCTGTATACATCTGGCCCTTCTTTGGACACTGTGTTAACTAACCTCCAGACGAGTTTCAATGCCATACAACACTCCTTCCGTGGCCTTAAAACTGCTCTTAAACGCTAGCAAAACCAAATGCATGCTTTTCAACCGTTCGCTGCCCGCACCCGCCCGCCCGACTAGCATCACTACTCTGGACGGTTCTGACCTAGAATACGTAGACAACTACAAGTACCTAGGTGTCTGGTTAGACTGTAAACTCTCCTTCCAGACTCATATCAAACATCTCCAATCCAAAATCAAATCTAGAATCGGCTTTCTATTTCGCAACAAAGCCTCCTTCACTCCCGCCTCCAAACTCACCCTCGTAAAACTGACTGTCCTATCGATCCTCAACTTCGGCAATGTCATCTACAAAATAGCTTCCAATACTCAACTCAGCAAATTGGATGCAGTCTATCACAGTGTCATCCGTTTTGTTACCAAAGCGCCTTATACCACCCACCACTGCGACCTGTATGCTCTAGTTGGCTGGCCCTCGCTACATATTTGTCGCCAGACCCACTGGCTCCAGGTCATCTATAAGTCTATGCGATGTAAAGCTCTGCCTTATCTCAGCTCACTGGTCAGCATAACAACACCCACCCGTCGCATGCGCTCCAACAGGTATATCTCACTGGTCATCCCCAAAGCCAACACCCCCTTTGGCCGCCTTTCCTTCCTGTTCTCTGCTGCAAGTGACTAGAACGAATTGCAAAAATCGCTGAAGCTGGAGACTTACATTTCCCTCACGAACTTTAAACATCAGCTATCTGAGCAGCTAACCGATCGCTGCAGCTGTACATAGCCCATCTGTAAATAGCCCACCCAATCTACCTACTTCATCCCCATATTGTTTTTATTTACTTTGCTGCTCTTTTGCACACCAGTATCACTACTTACACACCATCATCTGCTCATCATCATCTGCTCATCTATCACTCCAGTGTTAATCTGCTAAATTGTAATTACTTTGTTACTATGGCCTATTTATTGCCATACCTCCTCATGCCATTTGCACACACTGTATATAGACTTTCTTTTTTTTCTATTGTGTTGACTGTACACTTGTTTATTCCATATAACTCTGTTGTTGTTTCTGTCGCACTGCTTTGCTTCATCTTGGCCAGGTCGCAGTTGTAAATGAGAACTTGTTCTCAACTAGCCTATCTGGTTAAATCTCTGTTAAATCACTCTGTTTTCACTGCTATCTACAGGCTTCCTCCATCCTTCCTGGATGTCCTGAATACAGTTTTTTCAGTCTATGCTTTAATTACATTTCTACAATTCCAAGATAGGAAGCGTTTATATTTCTAATTTATAGATGATATTTCTAATTTGACAGATGATATTTCTAATTTCCAGATCAGATGGGATGCTTTGGTTTTTTGTTTGATTTTAGTCAAAATTGATAATTATCCTCTTTGCTAATTTCCCAGGATTACTCAGTGTTTGTCTTTAATTGAGTTAGCAGATTATGAATCCCTGCCAGTGTGTGTGTACATCTGTTGTCGGTCCGAGGCCATTGTTAAAGACTATTTAACCACCACCTCAGCATGAGCAAGTCTCAATGACGTCATCACTCACAGACACAGGCAGGATGACTCAAGTACGTTGGAGAGAGAGAGGGAGGAGGAGGAAGGGAGAAGAGAGGGTGAGCAAAGGAGAGGCAGGAGGGGTGAGGGAGGTGATAGAGGGAGTGGAGAGGGAAGGAGGGGGGGAAAGAGAAATAAAGACAGGCAGATACAGAGACAAAGAGAGAGACTGGACTTGTGTAAGAGACAGAGACCTCATGGCTAAGTCTGTACATCAGTACGAACATTGAGCTCTGTCAATGCCTGGCAACGCTGGCCATGTCCCTGCTCCTCCAATATACTCGATCTGCCATAAGTCTCTGGACAGGACACACACACGGCTTCCTGTCTCTCAGTGCTGCAATGCATCTGATCCTATCCCCATGGAGAGGGTGGGGGTGCTGCTCTGGTGATGCCAGCAGAGCCACTCTCAGACCACAGAGCTCACAGCGTTGTTTATTCAGCTTGGGTGCAATCACGTCTTGGCTGCCGGATGAAGAGGAATACCATTCACAATGTCATTTCATATATATATAATCATGACATTGACATAAATAGAAGCACACAGACACATGCAAAGACAAAACACACACACACATCGCAACACGCAACCCTCCACCCCCAGATAATGCGCAGTATTCATGTATTCACCCAGACATTTTCCACAAAACAAAAAGAATGCCTACGTCTATTGACCATGAAAAGATGCAAGCAGATTTGATCCCCAGTGAAGAGAGATGTCTTTGTTGGTTATCTCCATTGGAGAGACGCCTCCGTTTGGCTCAGCCTAATCAGAACACAAACACGCCTCTGTCATCTGGCTCTCAGCCCTCACCCTCTCTGACACACACACACACACACACACACACACACACACACACACACACACACACACACACACACACACACACATACACACATAACGGGAACAGCTTTCTCTCCTCTCGTCACCACATTTTCCTTTCCCCCTCTCCTCCCGTTTATTCTCTCTTCTATCTCTTTCTTCTCTTCTCTGTCGGCCTCAGCATTCCCTGTCCTCCATTCATCTCTATTATGTCATAACATTCAGTTGGTAATCTTTCCTATCCTCTTCTCTTTTCCACATTTCTTCTTCTGTTTCCTTTTCTTCCCTCTGTCATTCTCTATCTCATCTAGTCTTAGAATGTCTCTGTCTCTCCCCAGGGCAGCAACATAAGGGCTGGTATACATTAGCTGTGCTTCTCTCTCTCTGTAGTCCACACAGGGCAGGCAGGCAGCAGGCTGATTTCAGTTTCTGGAGAGAATAGCTATAGCTGGGAATAAGGAAACCAGAGTTTCACTGAGTCCTCTCTGAATAAGAGGTGTTCAGATCCTGCTCATCAATCCCCTCACCTCTTGACAAACAGATGCACAATACCCAGGGAACATGTATGGACATTGGTGCAAGGGTGTGTGTCGTGGATAGGGTGAGTAAGTGTGTGTGTGTGTGTGTGAGAGAGAGAGAGAGGGGGGGGGGGGGGGGACAGAGAAAGACAAAAACATACAAGAGACTCAGATTGTGTTGGATAGTCCGTGAGAATAGCCCTACTGTATGTGTGCTGAGGAATCTGCGAGCCAGAGTCACTTGTTGCTGTGTGTGCTGTATTATGAGAGAGCCTAGACCTTTCCCCCAGTGCCTGGTCTGTTCCCTGGGCTGCAGTAGAAAGACTGGGCTGTGCCCTGAGAGGGAGGTCAGCAGTCAGCAGTGCCCTGAGTACCGGGCAGGACCCCACCACTCATGTGACCAGCCCACTTCCCTTGACATCCGCCAGGGAGAGAATAGATTGAGTTGTATTTGGAGTTTAGCTACGGTGGGAAAAGCATCCCTCGGAATGTGACTTTGAGAGGGACGGGTACGGGGTCCTCGGTTTTCTCAACAGAAGTGCTCTCCTCTTGAGACTGCCAAAGGTCAAGGGTCAGAGCTGCAACAGTGCCCACTCTCTATTTCTCTCAGAGTCTAACAAAACCCACAGCTGATGGAAGCAGAAAGAGAGGCCTCAGGCCACTACTAGACACAGAAGCTACACATGGCAAACCGCTACTAAACAAGCCTCTCACGGCCCCTTCCCCACCAAAACACTGTTCCTATGCATTCCATCCTGAGCTGTGACAAGGACTCTCCACTGTCTGTCCATCTGTCCATGTGACATCTGTCATCACACTTTTATTGTTCAGACATGTTTACATTCATCTTGCCTGGAAGTATGACACCTGACGACTAATGGCAATTTCCTGTCACCTGAAACTAGGTGTAGGAACTTGTAGGAACATGTAAACAAAACAACGCTGACTATACTGTGATAATGTATGGCCACAGGATGTGATGTAAGCAGCTGTCATGTGTCTTGTCCTATTATGTATGTTCTCTTTTATGTCCTTTTCTATTGTCTTACAGTTCTGTCTCTTGTTTCCTGAGGTTAGTATCTGTTAGTCCAGCGTTTTGTACCTTGCATGAAGCCAAAAACCCACTGAACCAGCCAGGGTAGATCAAACAAATCATTTTTGCTTTTATTCCATTTCAAAATCAACATGGACAAGAGTACTTTCCTTTTATGAGAACCTACAGCATGACTGTTGGAATCAAAGACTAAACAGCAATCCTGTGCAGCAATCCAGTCCCCCACAATACCTTGAGCCTCTCAGGGTATTGTTTATGAAACCATCTATCTTGACCTCCACACTCCCCTCCCTCCCTCTCCCTCTCCCCTTGCAACACAAGCCCACACAGGAAAACAATAAAGAGATGAGGCTGGATGGTATGGGAAAGGCTCCAAGCCCCAGTGTCAGGCAGCAGCAGCAAGGTAGAAAGAGAAAAACCCATCCCTGTTCTGGTTCCCAGGCTCTCTCTCTCTGGAACGGGAAGAGCAGGGAGAGAGGGCAAGCCCTAGCCTGACTCTACACACACTCAGTCAATCCCACAACAGCAGAACCAGAAAAACCTGCCGGCACACACCGTTCGTTACCTGTCATTCATACACACATACAAACACACACCCTATACGCAAGACAAGCCCACACATACTCCGCTGTCCCGTTATGATGTACAGTTGTATGCTGTAAATGCAAATAGATATAAGGTCATATATTCGTACACACAGCTTTCATTCAGTTTTAATAAGGTAGTCGTATTGCTGCCTTGTGTAATGTAGCTATGTTTTCTTGTGCAACACGCCCTTCTGTGGGTCAGTACTATAGCTGTTTGTGCTTGGATGCACTCTGGCACAGTTGGGTAATCTTGGAAAGAGCTGGATTCTCCCAGGCTTGTGGGCTCAGACCTGAGCCAGAATAATCTGCAGGGGAGCACAGACAATTAACCACACTTTTACACACACATACATATACACATACACACATACACTGAGTAGTGGATGTCGATTAAGGCAGCCCTCCGCACCTCTCTGATTCAGAGGGGTTGGGTTAAATGCAGAAAGCACAACTGACTAGGTATCCCCCTTTCCCTGTCCCTTTATATCAAACGTTAGGAACACCTTCCTAATATTGAGTTGAACCCCCTTTTGCCCTCAGAACAGCCTGAATTCGTCGGGGCATGGACTCTACGAGGTGTCGAAAGTCAACAAGGGATGCTAGCCATGTTGCTCCAGTGTTTCCCACAGTTGTGTCAAGTTGACTGGATGTCCTTTGGGTGGTGAACCATTCTTGATATACACGGGAAACTGTTAAGCGTGAAAAACCCAGCAGCATTGAAGTTCTTGACACACTCAAACTGGAGATTGCCTGGCACCACCTACTAGGGCTCCCGATTGGCACAGCGGTCTAAGGCACTGCATCTCAGGGCTAGAGGCGTCACTACAGACACCCTGGTTTGATTCCAGGCTGTATCACAACTGGCCATGATTGGGAGTCCCATAGGGCGGCGCACAATTGGCCCAGCGTCATCGGGGTTTGGTCGGTGTAGGCCGTCATTGTAAATAAGAATTTGTTCTTAACTGACTTGACTAGATAAATATATATATTTTTTTACATTTACTACAATACCCTGTTCAAAGGCACTTAAATATTTTGTCTTGCCCATTCACCCTCTGAATAACACACATATACAATCCATGTCTCAATTGTCTCAAGGCTTAAAAAACGTATTTAACCTGTTGTCATGCTGGCATAAATGATTTGGGAGACAGGCGCAGGAATGCGTAATAGGGGTTTTAATTAAGCCCAAATTACGGCATGCCGTGTAAAGGCACGGGGATGAAGACCAAACTCACACGTAAAACACAGGGTAGAAACCCAAAACAAAAGAGCGAGGAGTACCTCGAATAAATAACACTG